>NW_023396923.1:1455181-1755181 GCF_011125445.2 Fundulus heteroclitus
TTAAGGCCTTCCTTTTGACATTTTAAATAAAATGTCTATCATGGCTCAACGATCAATTGAATAAATACAGGGCTAATACAAAGTTAGGAAATCTGATTTTTTTTTTAAATAAAAGGGTGTGATTGTATAGGGTTTGAATGTAGTGGGCGACTTTAAAAACCAGTCTAACAAATTTGTTTTTAATTTCAGTAACATTTTTACTTGGCTAACCTACTGTGCTTCATCAGTAAAGAGAAAAATGAACAAATTCCCCTTACCTATCATTATATCTCAACAGAGCTGAGACATTAATAAGGAATAAAGGATAGTAAATAAAAAAAAGAGATGCCAAAAATTACCCTACCAAATCACAGATTCAAGTTTGTTGAAAATATGAATATTACCAAGACTACGGTAGAGACTGTTAGCTGGAGAGGAGTGATTAACTCAGACGTCACAGTCGAGCCACAAACAAACATTTTCCTCCAATCGCTGAAGCCTACAGTATCCCTCATTCCACTCATTGGAAGTCACGTTTTCTCCAACAATAGAAACCCCATGTAATCTCATATTAATAATCTTTCAACGTATTAGTGGAGGATTAGCACATGACTGATTTATGCAGGAAGATGTAGCAGAGGAAAGTGGGAGTTATTTGCAGAACGAGTTGTTACAAGCAGACCCTTCATTTCCTGAGCTTCTTGCAGATGCCTGATGTGACTGGGGTCTGGGAAATTTGAAGAACAAATCCCTACTGTGATGAACAGCTGTTCTTGAAAGAGATAATTCAGAATTTCTGAGGTGAGGTTCTTTTTTAAAGGTTAGAAGAGTTTACATCTTGCTTGAAACAGAAAACTCTCTTAGAATCTAACTGTCTTGTACAAAGAAGATGATATTAGGTCTCTGCAAGCATCTCATTTTTTTATTTGCTTTTTGAAAAAAAGGCCAAATATCAGGAAAGGAATTATGGACCTTCACAAGTTTGGTTTATCCTTTGGTAAAAATTTCCACATGCCTACAGGTGCCACATTCTCTGTTCAAAGTTACATGCACTAAAAAAAAATACTAGTATAATGTTTTATTTAAATATGTATTTTAACAGAAAGCTCCCCTTGATATTAAAAAGCTTTTATTCAAGGGAGTCCTGGCCAAGAAAGGCTGCAGCAGAACAATTCAGTTACATGGTTACACACAAACAAAAACCCCATAAGAATATGAATTACGGATAAAATAATAAGAAAAAACATGGGATAAAGTCCTGAACCTTTGGGGCAAGTTCGCCAGCATTCAAGTCTGCATGCTGCATGCATTAATTAGCTGCACTATTGATCTGAACGCCATATATGCACTGGGATAATGAGTGCATGGAGCTGTGTTGCTCCACAGCAGCCATTGACTTGCCAACAGCACGACTTTCACCAACAAAGACACACATATCGACCAGTGTGTGTCGGCCTGGTGGTGTCCAGGACACTGACCCCCTGTTGGCATCGCTGGAAGTCAATACCTGTCAACTGGGAAACAGTAGGCCCTCATGACAGTGGATCAGATATTCATTTGATCAAACAGATAAAAACAGAACTTTGTACAACGAGGTATTCCTGACTGAGAATTCTTAGACATTAAATGCTGTAAACTGTTGAAAGTCCAGGCTTAGTTTCTTAAGGGCCACTGAAAACGTTGTACAAAACCTCACTGCAGGTAGCTCAAATGAGAACCATTGAGTTATTGACCATGTTCCAGTCGTGGTGTGATTGCACACAGAGAAAGAACAGACTGCAATAACATGGGATCCATAATCCATAGCTGTATGGAAGCTCAACTGTAAAGACAACTAGGAGACGGCTGCGTGATGTCATCGCTCACCGGACGGGTTTGGTTCCTTCATCCCAACTCTGGTCGATTTCATTTTTCAATCATCTGGGATCTAACAAGAATCTTTCAGTACATCTTGAACACCCTACTTTCCCTGCAGTCACTGTGGTAAGCATTACGTAACAGTGGCTCAGACAGGAAGGACCCAAAGGCATGACACCGACTGGTAGCAACGTCACACTGGTAGCCAGTACAGCTAGGCAATCCAAACATCTATAAGGCAAATTGTTTTGGCAAAAATCCCACATAGTTTGTTCTCAGGATTAAAGCACAAAATCAGAGAGAGTCAAAAAAAGAAACAAACCAAAAACAGCTGATGCACCTGGTCTTCAAGGCCCAGGGTCATGTATGTTTTACCTGCATTCCTGCTCAAAGACACCTTGACTAAAATTGCTGACTTATCTCCTCAAACTTCCACCAGTTCTGCAAAAGGCTGCTAATGACCAGCTCATTTGACACAATTGTGTTCAAGCAGGGAAACAATGCAGGTTACTGCTGGTAAAGCACCCAGATTACCCACTCAGGATCCAAAAGAGATATTTGGAGGGAGAAACATAATTAACATGCTTAACAGGAACCCCCCCCCCCCCTTTACTCCCAGAAAGAATGAAGATCAGGACTTTGACTGGTCCATTCCAACAAATGAAAATTATATGTTCCAACCTGATCCATTGCAGCTCTGGTTGCACATACAGGTCTTTTGGAACCTCTTCCAGGTTTTCTTCCAGGACGTTGGTTACACCTGAAGGATACTGATCGCACTAGATTTTATTTAGGAATATCAGCATAAAGGGGACTATGAATGCCACATATGCATTTTATAAAAAACACATCATTTATCTTTTGCTTTACTTCATTTACCAACAACGTACACCATGGTTAGCCTCTCTGACACGGCAAAGTGTGAAAGAGACCTGTGAGGCACTGCATGTCAATCAAAGCGTTGCCTCGTCGGTTCGCCTCCATGCACATACCATTGCTGCCGCCACCATGTTACTCCACAAACCACTCTTCTTTTCACGAGCCACGAGCGTCCATTCCAGGCTACAGGCTTACATCCCGGAAGCAGAGAGCCAGAGAGGAGACTGTTGACAAGCATCTGAAACAATGTTGGTCCAACAAGTGAGACGAGGCTCCCGTGTGAATTCAAGGGGATTATCTCTGTTAATGTATGCTAATTGATGCACACTGAGTAATGAGAGCCTTGTGTTGTTGTGCGACTGAGGCTTGCTTCACATACACACAAACACAAATCTCCTAGCTCCCACAGCCTTTCCCTGTTGCACCAATGAAGCCTGTTGCTGGCTTGTGGAAATGCACTCCTCTCTTATAAGAAGCACACATGCATGTTTAAAGGCCGGGGAACACAGCGTACTCCATGGGAACCCTAAAGTCCAGCCACTGCCAAATCTCTCTCATCACAAAAAGCTCACATTGATTTGAACCCTTCTGGCTCAAATTCCTGCCTCATTATGTTTCAGTTTTTCAGAAATTTCACCCTGTGTGGTGACCAGTTTGACTGTGTCTTTAAAGTCACGTTATCGTGAATTTTTTCTGTAGAAAACTACTTGGCTATCCTATCGAATAAGAAGCAAGAGAAAGATGTTCCTACAAGCCATGTCCCGGTAACAGTAAGCATGGGGAAGAATGGGCCATGGTCTGATGAAACTAAAACTTTTGGCCTCCATGTCAAACCTAAAACATTAGGTGTGCTGAGGACTAATACTACAAATTATCCTGAGATTATCATCCCCACAGGAAAATATGCTAGTGGCAGCATTATGCTTTCCTCCAGCAGGGACAGAGAAACTGGTTAGTTATGTTAAATGGACTGAACTTACATAGCACTTTTCCAGTAATACTGACCAGTCAAAACACTTTACACTAGAGCAACATTCACCCAATTACTCCCACTATCACGCACACATTCGTACACCAATACGCAGCATGGTAGGCAACTTGGGGTTATGTGCCTTGATAGGGGGAAGCTGGAATCAAACCCACAACCTTCCAATTGTAAGACAACTACTCAACCCATATCAAGCCACAGTCGACCCACAGTTCAGAGTTGCTGTAAATATATGTGGAGCTTAATCCAGGGCCATCCTGGAAAGAGAACTCCTCCATGCGTGGTTCTCAAACTGTGGTACCTGGGCTGCATTTAGTGGAACTAGGTAAAAACAAACAGTTTCAGTAGTTTGCTCCACTCCTAACTTTTAGCAGGTAGGTGTTACATGGGCATATGCCATGATTCAAATCACCCCACAGCATCACAACGAGCTCAAGATCTTGGTCCAGGACTTTCCATTTCTTAGTTTTTGGACAGTCCTTGGTGGATTTACTGGTCTGTTTGCAGAAAGCATACCATAACTAGGACATTTCACTTCTATGTATTTTTTCCTGGAATGATTTAATTGGTTTATGTCAAACATGTCCAAATAAATCTGTTTTATACTGTGTTTAACTGTCCAACCGACATTATATCAGAAGTCAAAGCTTTTTTTCAACATTCGCTTTGGAAAACCTAGACATTTGTGTTTATCTTAGAAAGGAAACGTTTTAGAGTATACATTTCAAGGTGAGCCTCCTTCTGATTGTATAGGCAAGCACTTTCATATCAGGACCATGTAACAAAAGGCTGCTGCCATTACTTTAATGAGATTTTAGGAGTTTTGGAAGCTTCTTTAAGCATCTTGTGGTCAGCTGTTGGAGTAAACATCCTTGGATGGCCGGACCCTGACGTGCTGGCAGGTCTTTTCAAGTCCTCCAATTGTAGACTATTTTCCACACAGCTGTATGGCTGATTTTATACTGTTTGGAGACCTCTTTAAATCCTTTACCAGATTCATAAAGTTAAAGAAATTTCTCTTTGAATGCTTCAGGAAGCTCTTTTGGTCTTATCATACTGTTCACACCTCAAACACTAGAGCAAAATCAAACAAAATTTCTGATGTTTAATCGAGGCAAACCTCCATAATGCTGAATAATGAATGATGTTCTCATCATGTACCCCTGATGTGATACACTGGTGTAGAAAGTTAGCTAGTTTAGGTTGGAATAAATGTGGACTCGATAACAAAAACACGTACACTTAAATTCTTTATTTACTTATTTAAATCTATTTATTTTGTGTTAGTGACATAGCTAACAGTGATTACGGTAATTGTGGTGAAATGTGTAAAGCTCTAGCTAAATCCTTTTTGATACATTTTTCGAAACAACTTAATAGTTTGTAAGCTGACATTTTCAAGTACCTGTATACCAAATAACACCAAAAGGATTTGACACATAAACCCATGCTTTTGAACATGAGCGAAAACCATGCTACAAAAAAATGCTACAAAAGGAAGGTTGCACGAAACACTTTTTTTCTCACTTTTCAAAAGTATAAAGTATTAAGGATTAAGACAATTCAAAGCAAAGAAAGTGTTAATATTTTTTAAACGCATTTCTATACTTAGCTTGTTTTTTACGCCTTTTTGTGTCATGTTGCATTGACCTCTAGCAATACTTTTAATGATGAATTCATATATATTTCTACAGTCAAAACTGATGCACACTGAGTAATGAGTAATGCACACTCATTACACTGAGTGTACTTAAAATTAATTAATGTTATTTGGACACAACATAAATTACAAAATAAAAAGTTATTATTGCATCTGTTCTCTCATACAATATGCCTGACTTGATTTTTCAGCATTGCCATTCCATTTTGGGTTTATGTGGTGTTTCTTTTGTGTGCAGGTCTCCTAATCTTAAAGGGGCCTATCACATTCTATGCCTTTTTGAATATGTTTGCCAGTAGTTCACTCTGGTTGCATACAAAGGTTTTCCAATTAAATGATTGCACCCTGTGGACTTATTATATTCTATTTCTGTATTTACACATTGTTTTTGTTCTATCTGTTAGTAAAAAAACACTTTTATGTATATTTTCCATAATAAGACCACAAGACCGAAAGTACGATCTCGCACGTTAGTGCAATAAGTAAACAAGGAGAAACAATAGAGAGGAGAAAGCCAGCAACTCCCAGAGGAGGAGCGATAAGAAAGACATCAAGTAACCCTAAACCTGAAGATTGGGGTGGTCTTCGATGACAAAGAGCTGCCACCTTACTGCGAGATATTGTAGGACGGTCTGCTGGCTCTCACAGTAGCTGAATCAATTGTTGCCATCTTGCTTTCTGTTAGTTCCGCGGTATTGTCTGCAGATGGAACTACAATGTTTATGTCTGTTGATTGGTCCGGATGCAAAAGTTCTTTTCAGGCTCAAAAGGGACTAGGTAAACAGTATCAGGACAAATGCTTGGCATGCATTGTTTTATTTGAAAATAAATACATGTTTTTGTGTGTTCTTTTTATGGTCAATTATGCAACTAGGCCCCTTTAATGTAACTTGTAACCATTTGACTTTGTGCTGGTTTCTAATTATTTGCTGAAATATCCCGCACCCACGGCCAATCAGAGCTTTTTGTGTCATCCTTCATCTAATCAGGTTAACTCATCAAACTTGTGGAAGTCAGGTCCGACAAATCAAAGTCCCACAAAAAGAAGAGTCCGACCACAACAATGACAAAACAGGAGAGACTGGGACACGGTCTTGGACAGAGAGAAGACTCTAAAATCCTATATTGTTTATTTTAATATCTAAAACTGAAGCATTTGCCAAAGTGCATTTGCTAAAAGTTAAGCACCAATAAAAAAAATAGAAATTAACCATTTTTATGATGAATATTTTGTTTTAGGTCAAGCCATTTACTAGTTTTATTGTAACTTGAGACATCCATAACATCAAATTTTCAGATCTTTAAATTGTACTTTCTGAATTTCTACAACATACAATATCTTGGTGTCATTGGAAGGTTTGACAAAATATGTTTATTTAGACACAGAGATGTTTTCAGAAATGCTCCTGACATACCTAATGTAAGTCTGCATGCCATGGGTTAAAATATGAAAAAAAAAGTCTGTAACGCACATATTCCCTAGTTACTGGGGGAAAATAGGGAGTACCAATATGGCGGCTGGTGGCTTCAAAGCGACTCGTTCTAACAGCGGGCTATTAGCACTCCAGTGTATAATATAGCTCAGTGGTCCCTGCAGAAAGATCAGAAGCGCTCCAGAGATTTCCGTTCAAGCCAGTGGGCGGTGCGCGCACGCTGTACGTGAGCGCGCGCGTCCGCAGTCATCCAGCCCGCTCTCCTTAAACCGAGCCAGCAGAACCAAGCCAAGCGGAGCCAGTCTGCGCCGAGCCGCCAAGCCCAGACAGGACTGGCTCATGATGACCTCTTAGTGCGTCTTCACGTAACCGATGAAACACGAAGCCTTTATTTGCAGGCTTTAATTACGTTGAGCTCATCGGCACCATGGACTCTACAGTAATGTGGACCGATGTTTGCATCTGGCAGCTGCTTCTAATCAGCCACACAGGTAAGGAAATAAACTGTTGCGGCAGAGAGAGGGAAGAAGAAAAAATATTTAATGCCTCCTGACTGGCATGTGATGATTTGACCGCGCGTAAATTTGAGCCGTGAGTCGATCTGTCTAAATTCCCACAGACACCCAGGTCACTTTTTAGATTATGCCATCGGTTCTAAAGAGTCGTTTTGTGGATTAATTCAGCCACGTTAGGATGCGCAACCATGTTGGTGTTGTTTTTTCCTGATGAAATCCAGGTTTCCCTCCGGTCCACCGTGCAGATTTAGTCCTCGGTCTACGAACTGCTTCTCCAGACACGCCGAAGAACCAAAACAAAACGCCAGGTTCTGCAGAGAGACCATGCGCAAGGTCTGGGATGCTCACTGGGCAAAGCCTTTATAATCTCTCCGTTACCTCAAATATTGTTACACTGAAGAAAAGGGAAATGTTTTATGAATGAATAAAGGTAAATGTCCAGCTTTCTTGGTTAAATAACATGAGAGGAGGTTTGGCTACAGGTTTAAGTAACAGGTGTGTGTGGGTGGGTGCGCGCGCGTGCGTGCGTGTGTGTGTTGGGGGGGGGGGCACTGCAAAAAAAACAAAACTTTGTAGTCTGTCCATACATACATGCAAAGAAAAAAAAAAAAAAAAAAAAAAAAAAAAAATAGAAAACTTACTTTGCATGGGAAACAGATTTATATTATATATAGAGTGAATTAGTGCTAGTTGTATAATAACAACACGATAGAGAAGAAAATTACAACTGTTTGCAGAGAAAGAGCAGTATGGCAGATATTTGCATTATTCCGTTTTATTTGATAATTTAATTGATAATTTGACATTTAGGAACAGAGTTTTTGCTGGGTCAGAAGTAGGGCCGATTCTTGGCCTATAGATATAAGGGGGCAGACAGAGATGTTAAGGGGGCATCATTATGCAATCACATCATGCTCCAGCAAATTTTGTGTTTTCTTCATGGAAATAGCTGAAGTAATAACCAACATCGAATAAATGAATGTCATTTTAATTAGGCCGCCACCCCAATGCCTGCCTTGGTTGAGTGTCCCATCTGAAGATGGGACACTCAAGAGTTGTACCAGCAACACTCCTGCTGGTACAACTCTTAGGGTCACTGAGGCACCCAAACTCCATGACCACAATAAGGTAGCAATCCCCGTGGGGGGAGGGGGGGTGTGTGTGTGTAAAGGAATAAAAAGGAAAAAAACAAAAATATCCTTCATCTAAGTTTTAACCACCAACTACATAACATTTGGATGGTGATTAAATCTCAGATTAATGTTTTTGTTGTTACAAGGTATGTCGCAACATTAATCGGTACTACAAAACGGTGATCAAGGCGCTGTTAAGTGGGGGGAGGCTCTCTGCTGCTGACTGCAAACTGATCATTCGTCAGATGGCAGAACACAAAGCGAGAAGGAGTGGAGAGGACACAGATTGTTTTTCCAGCAGGTTTGATTGAGGGGACAAGAACTTGAAACATGAAGGTGGAAACATGTCTGCTGAGACCCGTCTTGTGTCTGACTTAAGCTGGCCTTTAGATGCAACTTTATTGAAAAGATGTTTTTTTGCTTATGGAACTCTGCAACGCCAGCCAGGTGGCTCTGGTGTGCCACCAGACATTGAGAGGAACCACTGTTTGGTGGTTCCTGTCAGGTCGGTCCCCTCAAACCGAGAAGGTTGCTTTTTGCATACAGTGAACCTTTTATGAAGTTCCTCTGTTTTCTGTCACAGTTATAAAAAAAATCAATTCAATCTCTAACTCATCTTCTTCATTCTCTGTTTGCCGGACTTTAAATTAACTATAAGTGGTTCTCCCATTATTTTTGTAACAGAAGACTTTTGTCCCAATGAATTTAAGGGAATATCTCTCTCGCTCTCTGGCTCTCTCTCTCACAGGGTCTCTCTCTCTGGGTCTTTCCATCTGCACAAAAGCTTTGATAGTTGGTTAAAACTGGAGAAATCAAAGAAGATGCTAAAGTATTTGCCATTTACTCCAAACAAAGTTATTTGATTTATTTTTATATATATTTTAAAGAAACCATAGAAAAGGTTGAATGCTTGACATTTTCCCTGGAAGCCCAGATTAAGCTTTTTAGTGTCCTGAACTTGCTTTGATGGGATTTTTCTGTGATCATGTTTAACTCAGAGAAAAACGCAAATGAAGTGTAATATGGGCTAGAAATATAGACATGGTTATAGATGACCTACATAGGTAATAAAGAAGCATGTTAATCACTGACGCATCATCTGTCTTCCAGTATGCCTGGACTGTACTCAGACGAACTGATTTTCATGCCTATTTTTTTTTCTCACACTGAACCACAGATATATAAATTGCAGTGACATTATGGCTGTTCGCTCTGGCCTTGTTTCCACCAATCAGCTTTGCCTGTAAACACAGGATTCCTCACTGAGCCATATGCTTTTCAGCATGGCTCCATCTATCCACCACAGATCTCTGTGGTTCTAGCAGATGATGCCTGTCAATCTGAATGTGCAATTCAGCAGGGGAGCGAGATCATGACATGCATTCCTGTTTTTGTGCAGAAATTTACTTTAACATGTAGACTCAAGAAACGTAGCTGTAACATCCTTTGAACCTCACTGCTTTGAGATTTGAAACTAATCTTCTTCAGCTCAGCATGGTTGTTGTCTATGTGAGGCTTTTCTTTAATGTTAACAGCAGACACCAGCCCTCCATTAATCCCACTTAGCTTGCACAACATGACTGCATTTAATGCTTTTTACTTATAAATGAGTGTGTTATATCCCACCGGTTGGGATACATGTAAACAACAAATGGAAGCAGCTAAAAAAGGGGCTATTATATCATCAGGGGAGTATGGTTTTCGTGCCATAGCGTTAAACCTATAAAAGTACAAATTAATTGATTCTCATGATTCATGCAATGCTGCAACATTGACTGGTTAGAGTTGGGGTTCTGTGAGGTGTGCCAAATTGGCGGGACGTGGATACCAGGTCTTAATCTGATATTACATTAGTTAATTACAAATAAATGTTAAAATTAATGCTGTGTATAGACTTAAAAACTCAATAACTTTAAAATGCTGTAAACAATGCTACATATCACCAGTATTAAATAGACTATATGAATGTGTAGTTCTTAACTCACCTATGACACTGTCAGACTCTCTGATCCTTATTTTATGTCAATGACCCAAATTTTGTCCCAGATGGTATTTTCACTAGTCAGTCTCAATATAATGCTCCAGCTGGGGAAACTAACTAGGCTGGGAATGCTACTATAATGTTCTGATACTGTGGCTATGTTCAACCTGCAGGTGTTGATGCTCAATACCTTTTAATTTTTTATATATTTATTCGTTTATTTATTGAGAAAAGAGATCATTCATACTACTTTTTTAAAGGTATACTATGCAACCGGGGTTGATTTTCCAGCGAGGCTCCCCCCAGAGGGCGAAAGTAAAAGTGCACTGTCATAAAGATGCTCAGCTGTTCTGGTTTCTCTGTCAAGCCAGGCGCTTTGGTTGTTTTGAGCTTAGCAGACAGGCGAACACATCGAAAAGTCGAAAAAAACGGCAGTACAAACAATGACTAACACAGTGAAAGTATGAACATCAGGGTTTCCCGCAGCGCTATCTTGGCGAGGCGGCCGCCAAAAAAAAAAAAAAAAAAAAATAATAATAATAAAAACTCTGATATGCTTGCATGTTTATTTGACGTTAACATGCGGTTCTTTGTTGTTGCTTTCGCGCGTGCATATAGTGAATAGCAGGGCAAAAACACATGGAGTTCTCGCCGTAAAGCAAGACCGAATCTCGCGGTCTTGCACGAGACTTCTGAGCCTGTGGGTGCGGGCCGAGGGCTCAAGTACGGTATTTCCCCCACAGGCCACCAGGGCGGCCGAGAAAACCTTTGTTCGACCTGAAATGACTCATTTAATCATCCAAAACGGTATGGAACACATTAATTAACTGAAAAATGTTGCATAGTATGCCTTTAAATAGTGTCCTGTCTGGCAATGTGGCAATAAGAATTGTTGTCTTAATGCCAAAAAGAGCCCGACAGATTTTACTTTCACAAGTGGAGCAGTACTGCTTTCGCCATAGTGCGCCACTTGATTTATACATGTAAATAGTTTTATTATAATTTATGCAGGGACTATTTCATGTTATATGGTCACTACAATGAGAAAGTAGAAGAGGAAAAGAAATGCCGGCAAACTCGCTGGGAACCACTCATCTACCCACTCATCTACCTAGCGCCTGCTGGAGTTACAGTCATGTAGTGTTTTTGGACTTGTAACCACTACTACACTCGATTGTTTACGCGGTGTCGGAGTACTACGGGTACCAGTCCCGGAGGCCTGTGAGGCGGCGGACTCGACGAACAGCTCACGCGGGTGGAGAGCGAAGTGGAAACGGTGTAGCCGGCCGAAGAAACGCGGCTGCCGCGGAGGCTTAGCAGCTAAGCTAAAGGCTAACCCCTTCAGATCGCCGCTCCCATCCATCTTGCTATCCAACGTCAGCTCACTGGACAACAAAATTGACCATCTACAACTCGAGCTCTCTGCAAAAAGGGAGTTCAGTGACTGCTGTGCTCTGATCCTGATGGAGACATGGCTTAACTCATCAATCCCGGACTACGGCATTAGCCTGGAGAAGCTAGCTACTTTCCGCGCCGACAGAAACAAAGAACTCAGTGGTAAGACCCGAGGAGGCGGACTCTGCGTTTACATCAATAACACCTGGTATAAAAATGCTAGAATAGTCACAAGTTTTTGCTCTCCGGACATCGAGCTTATGATTATTATCTGCAGACCTTTTTATCTGCCCTAGAGAGTTTACTGTTATCATCACAGCAGTTTACGTGCCTCCCAGCGCAAACACAAAAGAGGCTATGAGTGTCTTCTATCGGACTATCTCTGAGCTGCAATCTGCACACACAGAGGGGGTTTTCATCATTGCTGGGGATTTTAACCAGGCAAATATGAAAACTGTTCTCCCTCATTTCTACCAACATGTGGATTTTGCAACTCGGGGAGAGAACACTCTAGACGTAGTTTACACAAACTTAAAAGGCGCATTCAGAGCAGCCCCCCGCCCCCTCCTCCACTCTTCAGACCACCTTTCTGTGATGCTAATTCCTGCATACAGGCTCCTGCTGTTCAGAGCTTAACCTACAGTGAGGCAGGTGAGCGTGTGGACTGAGGGAGCCATGGAGGCGCTCCAGGACTGTTTTGAGTGCTCTGACTGGGACATGTTCAAAGCAGCAGCAACATATGATGACAAGATCAACATTGATGAGTACGCCATGACTGTGTCAGCCTACATCAACAAATGCATTGAGGACGTCAGCACTACTAAGACCATCATCACCCGAGCAAACCAACGACCATGTATCACTGAGCAGGTCCGTCAAGCGCTAAAAGCAAGGAACTCAGCCTTCAAGTATGGTGACAAGGAGGCACTGAGGACTGCGAGAGCCAACCTGAACCATGCCATCAGGTTAGCGAAGCAGAACCACAGTCAGAAAATCCAGGAGCTTTTCCATAACGCAAACAACACCAGGAGCATGTGGAAAGACATACGGGCAATCACTGACTACAACACACCCTCACCCCCGGTGGGTGAAGTTGATGCTGACTTTCTTAACGGACTAAACAACTTCTTTGGGAGGTTTGAGGCACTAAACAGCACTCCAGCAGTAAAAGCTGTCCCCCATCATGAAGAGGAGGTGCTCTGCCTTGACACAGCCGACGTGTGGAAGACTCTGAGGAGAGTCAACCTGCGGAAGGCCCTAGGTCCCGACAACTTACCTGGGCGGGTGCTCAAGGAGTGTGCAGGTCAGCTGGCTGGTGTTCTCACAGACATTTTTAAACACCTTGCTGGAGCAAGCCACAGTGCTTGCATGCTTCAAGTCTGCCTCCATCATTCCGTCTCATCGCTGCGTGTCCCGAGCCTATAACATTATCAGGGACCCCTCACACCCCCACCATGGACTGTTCTCCCTGCTGTCCTCTGGGAAGAGGTTCCGCAGCATCCACTGCAGGTCCACCAGGTTCTGCAAAAGCTTTTTCTCTGTTGCCATCAGACTGTTGAACTGCTAAAGCTATAAACTGGACTCTGTACCACATTCGCATATTTGCATCATTGCACCATTTACATTACAAATGCTGTCGAACTCTGTTTTCTAAAATGCATTCTTGCACAAATCATTTCTGCACATACAAATGGTTTTTAAAAATACTTACCTGTACATTGTGATCGCACACTGTCTCTTTCTCCTGCATTGTTTACATTTCAATTGTTTTACTGTTAAATCACTGCTGCACTTTATCCTGTAATTTTAGCCTGTAATTTACTTTATCCTGTAATATACTGTAATTTTCATGCTGTATGCAAACAAAATTCCGTTCTGTACGCACTCTGTGCATACAAAATCACAAATAAAGTTGTCTAAGTCTAAGTCTAGTCTAAGTCTAAGAAAAACAAGAAAAGGAAAAAAAAGGAGAAATGGTGAAAGAGGAGATAAAAGGGAGAGAATGATAAAGCGTCTTCAGTCTGTGTCACACTTTAATGCAGGTGAACCCGATTTTCAGCCAGACAGAGTTACGTTTTCAAGGGTTTATTGAAGGGGTGAATGATGGCAGATGAAGCAGGCAAACAGTCACAGTCGTTTACCGGGATGAGCAGAGAACCAAGAGATGTAGGCGGCGACAGAACCAGCAGGCCGTGTGGACCAGAGAACCATCAGAGCAAGCAGCAGAGATTCACGGAGGAACAGGTAGCAGCATGGAGACGCACACAATCTCAACTAGGAGAGTTCAGCTGGCAGGGCACACAGGATCCAGTAGAGCAAGAAACAGGCTGAACTGCAGCATGCAGACACCGTCAACCTTAGCAGGAGAGTCCAGCTGGCAGAGCACACATGAGCAGGTAAAGCAAAGGCAAATCACACGGGAAGAGCAATAAAGAGCGTGAGCGACGAGGAGCAGGAAGAAGTGAGTGGGTGAGCCATTCTGGCAGAGAAGGGTAGTCAGAGGCAGGTATAAGTAGGATGGAGAACAGGTGAGACTAATTAGTGGGAACAGGTGGAGATAATCTGGAGTGGAGTGGTGGCTGGAGGCAGACTGAGCTGGAAGGATAACTGCTGGTGGCTGAAATGGTGAATGAATGAACAGAAAAAGTCCTCATAAGTGTAAAGTTAAACTAAACAGAATCATAACTATGACAGTCAGCTTCATCACCTGCAAAGAGAGATGTAAAAAGAACAGCACAACCAACAGATATAGAATTACAGATACAAAAAAGTAACACCTTGATACCATCGCTGAAGTATATGTAGTATTATTTAATACGACATGTATAACTTGGCAGCTGAAGATAAAAATAAGGGTTTACTGTATGGAAGTGAATCTGTAAGTACCTGGAACCAAGCACCTGTAGGTGTTTGTGAGAGTGCACTTGTGTATATAAAGTTTGTCCAAAAGAAACCCCCCCCCTCCCCAGAGCACCTACAGGAAATCTGTAGCTGGCTTCTCCACCAGCATCCAGCTACACTGAAGTGGAACCGGCCATGGGCCCCAGTGACCCGAGCCCCGGGGGGCCATGCCCCACGAAGCAGCTACCAGTAATGAGCCGGCACCCGCCCGGGCACCATCATTCATAATACTCATTAAGTTCGACCACTATCTGAGTTCTGTCTGAACGGTTCAAGACCTCAAAGTGACCCACATGCGCAGATAACAGAAAAGGACAAGTATAGGAGCCCAAGAAGGAAACCCCCCAGCAGCCACAGCGCTGAAGCCCATTACGGCTGCAGCGATGAGCCAATGTGCTACACCGGCAGCCAGCTATGCCAGAGCAGATCCAGCCATTGGCCCAGGTACTGATATCCCAGAGGAGCGTCCAATCCCCAGCCCCAGAAGGTGATACCCATGACCAGGATGGCGAAGAGCAGATCATCCGAGCCTCAAGCTGAGACCAGGGATGAGTAACCTCCAGGCCCAATCCAAGCCCTGATGACCCCGGAACCCATCCATCCAGGAGAAGGAAATGCCAACACAATTCCAATGAGCCAGCCAACTAGAGCCCACCTCTCCATGCCAAAACCCCACACCCCATTTTTAGGGACAACAAAAGCGGCAGCCCCAATTGACTCACAAGACCCATTCCCAGCCCAGCCCAGTGCTGCAACCCTGCTAGGTGGCCTGCTCCTTCTCCAGACCTCCAACTCCGGATGGCAATCGAAGAACAAGGTTGTGAAAAGACCTCAAGCCTGCCTCCGCCTGCTCAAATGTTGTGATGTTGCATGTTCTCAAGTGCATTTAAAACTGGAAGGGCTGAAGAGGGGAGTACCCGGCGCAGCTCAACCCCCCCCCCCCTTTTTTTTTGTGGACCCATGGCGGCTGCTGCTCAAGAGAAATCTGTGTGGATGTGTAGTGAGAGTAAAAGATGGATGAAATGTGACATGACCATTCAGATTGCAGATGCTTTAAAAAATATCCGATATTTATCCAATTTAATACCACACATGATAGTGCCACAAATCGGAATTTTATTGTGGATGAAAAGATCAGAATGGGTCGCATTTATTGCAGTGTGAACCTGGCCTATGTGATCTTAACGTGAGTAGCTTTATTTTTTCCAAAAAATGTAGGATCTATGTAAACATCTACAGTCCAAACAGCCAAGTCTGCTTTTCTAGTAAGCAAGGCAAAGTATAGCAGTCTTCCTACCTTCAGCTAACTGACAGTGTGCAGCAACAGGCAAGGGAGGGGTAGCACTACATTTCTCTGTGGTCCAAACTGCCAGGGAAGTCTATAATCACTCCATTTTCTCTGGCACACTGGGTATCCACGCATGCTGTCTCCAGCTAGCAGGAAAGAAAATAGCTCTACACACAAGCAGTAGTGTTTGGTGTTGTATTGTAATGCTATCTTATTATATTAAGAGTGCCAAAGCCACAGCGTCAACCTTCATGCAATTGATTGTCTGCATAGTTTTTGTAAACTAGACACTCATAAAAAGCCCTTCAGTAACAGTACAAAATAAATGGTGCCCTCTTCGTTTCACTGAAAAAAATCCGGGCAGAGCACCACCAGACATTATGTCAGGTTCAATGTCAGCAATCATATTTTCTGCTGGTGGAATGCCATCTGGCTGCCGGGCACACTGCAACTGCTCGAACCAGAGGGGTTGCGTCCGGTTGGCATGATAGGATGCCGGATGGTGCAATACTAATTGGGTACAAAATAGTGACACATGCTTCCTGGGGCCCACAGCAAAGCAGAGTGAGTAAATCCATGACTTGGATGGATGGAAGAGCAATGACATAATCTGCAGTCAGATACAAATCACTAGGGGTATGGGAGTTCACTCCCAGCTGGAAAGTTTTCGACAGTATTGCTACCGCATTGTAACTCTGTCAGAATGAGACAACACTAAATTTACTAGATCTTTCTTGTTTAATCCTGAATAAGAGAACACAGTTTGTTGGGATTGAAAAGAGGGGAAATTATATGTCATTACAGTAATCAGTGGTTAAGATGTCTGTGTTTTCTTCTAAACAAACTTTTGACATTAGTCTCCTACTGTGTATTTTGAATGCCTTTATACACCACTAGCTTTTCCACATTTTGCCACACAAGCTACAACCTTTAATTAGTTTCAATAACAATCCACAAAGTACTAAAACCTATCCAAATACCCTGAAATATAAATCAGTTCAGTTTTAGTCTTAAAATTTTATTTCCATTAATTATTTAAATTTTTTGCTGTTAGATTTAGCACAAGCCAGTGGTATTGTGAAGCCTCTCTTCTGTCAGTCTGCTCCAGGGCAGCTGTGGCTGCTAACATAGCTCACCACCATCAGGGTGTGAATGTGTGCATGAAAGGGTGAATGACTGACCAGGGTAAAGCGCTTTGGGGTCGTCAGACTTCATAAAGCGCTGTACAAGTACGAGCCATTTACCAAGCCATACATATTATTGTAGTCCTCAGGCATGCGCCCAGGTAGGAAAGTATAAACAGAGATGGTTTTCAAAAACGGAGGTAGAACAAGAAGGCTGGTCAGAAACCAGCAGAAGCTGTGCATTGCAAAGACCTTCAACTGCAGCTGATAAAGCCAGTGGAGCAACAGCGCTACAGAAACAAACAGCAGGTGTAGCGCTCAAAGACCAACCAAATTTTTGAAGCGCCAAAGTACAAATTGGTTGAAAAACAGCACTTAAGGCATCAGATAAACAGATCCCACACAGCTGACATGCATCAGGGCTCCATTTCAGAAAGCTGGGTTAATGGACATTCAGAGTCATTTCTGGTGTAAATTCCTGCATACCATGGCTTTTCCATTTCAGAAAGCTCAGAAGCCTTGACTCAGAGTCAAATTATGAAAACAAATTACTGCTTGAAACAACCCTGCTACTGAGCAGAGTTGTTTGGACAAAGTCTGAGTTTTTCCTTCTTTTTAGCTGAGATTTGCGCAAGGAAGTGTTGGAAAAGGTGTGTCCTTTTCTGGAGGAGCCTGTATACTGGAGAGCAAATTCTCCACATATATCTGTCAGGAGAGGTCAGACCACAATTAAATGTCTCAGCGAGGAGACACTCTCAGTTCTGATCAATTTCTTTGTGCTGCTCGTTTTTATGCCAATGGCAGCTTTTTAATAACGTAGGAGATGCAGAAAATCTTTCAGAGGCAGTTGTATGTCGCACTGTCAGGAATGTTACTGTTGCACTCAGTTATAGATGAATTTAATGGTGTTCCATAGTCAGAGACCCACAAAATTAATAAAATAACTAGACAGAATGAAAGCAATAATTTATTCTGTATCAAATTTTGGGACATCCAGCTCTAATTTTCCATTCATATATTTTCGTTTCCATTCATATATGCTTCCCAAAAACCGTTAGGGCTACGGCACATTTCTTCACTTAAATAACACCACCTTTACTTCAACTTAAAAAAATAAATATAGCCTATATGATTGATATAAAGTATATAAACACCTACAAGAAAATCAGTGTCAACTCATTTTTAAAAAGATGGATGAACAATGCTGGCAAAAAGATGAACATATCAGTTATTTATTTCACAGTTAAACATAAGAAAACTTATAACTTAACCATACCTGATTAAACTGTATTTTCATACTTCGTTACAATGGCAGCAACTCATTTACTGCCATGTTCTTTCAATGCCTTTCGTAATCAATGCCCCCCCCCCCCCCGCTATCACTATCCCCTTTTGTGTTGAATCAGTGAAGTGCGAGAAAACAGCTTTAAATGTCAGATAATTCTCAAATCACTCATGCATTGACTTTTTCAGCAATTCTCTACTGCTAACTCGCTTTTCAGCAGCAACAGCATTGTTTCTTATGGTTTAATATTCTCCATATGCCTTCATTAAAGATCTCTAATTCCACTCAAGGGAAATGCACACTTCCAGGCTTCTTATTTCCTGCCAACGCCATAGTGAATCACTATCCATTGATCAGGGCTGTTTTCATGCTCGCGTTCAACTCAGGGTTGATTGGACGCTGGGTTTAGTTACCTGATTGATATCACCTGTTCTGAAACTGAAAACGTTCAGTATGACAGAGTGAGGTAGCACTACTCAGAGTAGCAGCTTTCCACTCAGGGTAGATCGTCCATTTTTTCTGAAACGTGGCCCAGAACAAAGATGCACACTGCAACCTGCCCAACTATAAAGGCGTCTGTCCTACCCATCAATGAGTGGTGCACTCCAATCAGCACCTGGCTCACAGAGAGGAACCGTGCAACACTGTCTCACCAGAACTGCAAAATGGTACAAAATAACTTGGTTTATTACTATTTTGTTTACAGTTCAGCTTGGATTTTATTTACTGTCAATCATAAATTTGCTGTGTGCACTGAATCCAGCTGCAGTGCGCAATTCCGTATGATCGCAGCTTCGAGGGAACATTGTTCACAAAGTGTGGGACAAACTTCCAGCAAACCAACTAAGCTGTTGGTTTGCTATAATTCATTGTCTCTGTGACTGTCTGACAGGGCCGTTGCCATGGTTATTTGGACATATGATTGGTGCCTTCCGGGTATTTTATAGCTTTGCATATGTATTTAGGGGATGATTTTTGTTCGGCTTTGAGTTCCTGGGGGATCATCTTATCAATTGGTTTTCCCACATGCCAATCATTGTGACGCGCTCGCGTTACGCCAATGTGCATGCTCGTTCCCTCCTAGTTCCCTTTGTGCATGCACACTTAGTGTTTATGTATCCAGTGGGCTTTGGTTTTAGCCGTTCATTGTAGTTCCACGTCTCTCTCCGTATACTTGGCTGAGAGTCGCGAGAAGCAAACTGTTACAAGTTTATGAGAAGAAGAGGAAGACCTCAGTAGAAAGAAATGAGACCAGAGCGTATATGGGATCCTCCTTCATGTGATCCCCCTGAGGAGCTGAAGAGCAGGAGCAGTTCTTGCACATGCGCAGTTATTCAAAAAGTGACTTGGGTGTTTCTTACCTACTTTTTCGGAAAAATCGTCCACTATACCTTTACATGAATAGATGATCAAGAAGCTGTCTTGGTAGATTTGCCCATAAGTCACTTCTGCTTGAAAACTTTACAGACTTTATTTTTACAAATAAAAATGGCATACAGGCCTTACTCCTGACATGGCCATCTTTTTCCTATTGGATATACAGTAAACAAGATGATAGTAGGAACTGAATGCAGCAGGTGAATGAGCTGAGAATAGCTGTCCTGTTTATTAAGATCTGTAGTCGATTCTCATTCTTGAGGATATGGGAGGCTTGCCTACTGTGCAGTGAGCACACCCCTGCATTTAAATGGCTTTTCACATCCTGTCATGAGCGAATCCTCTGCGCAGGTGTGAATTGAGATTATCTCTAGATGTTGAAATGCATCTTCTGAGGAGGAGCATCTCCTGCTGGGGAATATAACTCCAGTCTGGAACTTCTTTTACACAATCCAAAACATCAAAGTGATCCCAAACAATCCCATCACTGCTGATTTAGGTAGAATTTCCAAAGCCTTCTTAACTAGTGCTTTGAAGATAAGTGCAGAAAGTTTTATTCTAAACTTGGTTGCAGTCAAAATCTTCTGAATGTCAGAAAGATTTAGCATTTTGCACCACACAGAAAAGTCTCTGTTCAAACAGGACTTATGAATATATTCTGTGATAATATCACAGAATATATTGTGGATGAACAAAGAATCCATCCGGATGCTAACTACAGAGTTAATATTACTAAAAAGCACAGATGTTGCACTTTCTTCTTTTGATATGTTGTCTTCCCTTTCCTCACTTTCACCCCCTTGCACTGCTACTTTTTCATCTGGCCTCACCATCTGATGTATTATATTCACAAGTGTTCTCAATCTTTAATCCACTTAGCTGCATTCTGCTCTCGCTTTAGCAGCATACGGTTAAGGCTATTTTAGCAAATGGTCACAACTATTTTAAAGCTGTTCTGTGCCAAGAGGATGGCTTGATCTCCTTGATGCTGAGGCGCCTGGACAGTAAACTTGGCTCTGTGAACCACTTGCGCTGTTGTGAACTGCTCTTTCTGGCTTTAGTGGTAGATTCTGTTGGCACCTTTGGAAAAGTGTGACAAGGATACAAGGAGAAGTTATATATATTTTTTAAATTGGCAGTAAAGATTATTTTCATGTATACTAGGTAGGTTTGGGTTGGGCTCAAAAAAATCATAGGTGCTAAAATCCCATGTAGGGTTTAGTTTATATATTCTGAAAAGGTATTGGAATCTGGGAGATTTTGAGTCGTGATCAAACAGAAATAACCCTAAGCAATGCCCTACTAGTTGATTATGAATGGCTTCATTTTGTATCTATAACAGCTTTGGTATGAAAACCCCCAAACTGCAAAAACATACAGGGTCAAACATTTTAAATGATCAACACCTAAAAAAATAAAATAAAATAAAAAACCTCATCCGAAAACAAATAAGAAAAAAGTGATGTAGATGTAAGGAAATGTTTTTTTTAAATGTGCAAAAATATAATCATGGCTTGACCACCAGAGGTTATATTTTACAGATAAGTTAAAAGCTAGATTTAAGCTTGCAATATTACAAAATATTTGAGAAGTAAACACCAGGTGGAAACACTACCAAAAAGAAAAGATTTATTTTATTACTCGTATTAAATGTATCTGCCATTTATTCAATATTATTGTTAGGTTTCCCACTGTGTGCACTGAGAATTGTTTAAAAGACAGTGATTCTTTTCAAGTTTCCATTTATTACTGAAGTTATGATTTGAATGTCAGTCATGATTGTATCTGCTCATATGAAGATCATATCGAGAGGTGTCTGGGGGCTGATATTTTCATTCTTATAAAGTATGGACCCCTCATTCACCAGCTGTGAAAAGCTGGGCACAATCAAAGCCTGCCATTTCGCTCATCCTCATGACCAGTATACAGTAATAAATAGGATTTAAACATCTAAATGTTGCCTGGCATAGATGCAGTTTTAGGGAACGTCTAACATTAGACCCTGTACAAAGCTGTTTTTGCAGAATATACATTAGATATTCCAGCATGTCACAGAAAATTAATAAATGGTACCATCATCTCAAAATCTGAGCATTCTAACACGTTTTTCATTTCACAGTATTAAATCAGTGTCATATTTTCAGCCTTTAATCTACTAAAAGGTTAATCCTGCATTAACCTCGACTATAAATCAACCCTTTTAACCAGAATTGAGTCAACACTAGGAAAATGATTTAGACTATATGCAGTGTTCTACTCATGCATCAATCACAGTCATATTGCAGGTCTTCATCCGCTAAACTGCATGTCAAAATAATGACTTTTATTCAGATCACTGAGTTTTTTTTGGATTTACGTTACCAGTACTCCCTTTTTAACCCAGCAGACTGTGTGTCCTGCGTCCGAAGTAAATCTCCCTAAGCAACACACCTTGCAGTAATTGTATGAAATTACTGCAAGGTGTATGAAATGTCTTCTAGTTTAGTATAAAACTACGGGTTGAATTAGTTTTTCAGTACATGTGGGCATGGACTGGAGTCTTGAATATGATATACAGAAGGTTTATGAAGCCTTCTGAGTGGAAGGTGGTGAGTTATATTGGCATGCTGCATTTAGTTATGCTTTTATCCCAGTGGAAAAATGAGAACTATACTTAGTGTATTGCTGTCTAAAGTTAGAATCAGTGGTATCGATAACATTTAAATATTAGTGAGTTTCATACATAGGCAAATCTAAAATAAACATATGCTATATTTGGTGGTAGCGTTTAAGTACTTGTTCAGAATACAACCAGACATAACAATTATGAATTTTTAATTTCAAGATTTTACCAAAATATAAAGACTTTAAAGGCAAACAAAAAAATCTAAGTTTTATTTTTGCATAGCAATCTTGACAGTTGCCTTCCAATTCAACGAAATGCTACTATAATGAAGAATCTCCAGCTGAGGAGGATTTGCGAATGAGAAAATAGACGCATGTAATTCATGTCTAATTCTACAGGAAGCTTCGGGTGGCCATCTGACAAAGAAAAAGATTTTAAGGACGACATCTGAATTGCAGCTTCCAAGTTGAAAAATAAAGGGCTATTTCACTGTTTTAAAGGCTACTAGACTGTATTTAACAAACTCTAATGCCTAGACTGGTTAAAGCTGAACTGGAATTATTTGCTAGTCTGTTTTACTTGATATTAGATTAAAAGAAGTGTAAAAACTGCAATATACAAACTGGACCAACATAGACTGAGATATTGGTGATTTACTACTGGTTTGGGAAACGTTTTACTCTACTTGTGGAGTTGAAAAATTACACCTATATGTAAGTGGTACAAAAGTGAGGGACCTGCCTGTGGATCAACTGATACAAGTCATCAGAAACATCAGATAAGTAAAATTCTTACTTTTTGTAAGGATAAAGAATGTATTATTTGTTCCCTTAAACATTGTCGGTCTTTAAGACGCTGCAACCTTGTAATGATCTGTTTTATGGCTTTTCAGTGACAATTCTTGCTTGTGTGAATAATTAGCATAACTATTCTGTCATTGCTGGTTGTAAATTGAGATGATGAGGGATTTACTAAGAAATCAAATACATGTAACATTTACATAAAGGAAGCAACTTGGCATAGGGAGCAGAACGTGTTCAGTAGGAAGGATGATGGTAGGACACCAGAGAACAAAAGGTGAAAAGGAGCAGAAGAGTGAAACTAAGTCTCTAAAACCAGTACTCCAATGTTTAATCATCAAATGCCAGTGCTCTCTCAAAATGAAAAAGTCTGTCTGAAGTTCCATTAGCTGACAATGGCTGCCTGTGTCTGCCTGTGCTCACATAAAAAAGCTACTGTGTGTTTTTTTTTTTTTAAAGAGACGGGCACCGAGGATTGAGATGAAGACCACCTCACTGCCTTTTAAGCATCTCAGAAGATGCTCAGTGGAGTGCAAACATCAAACATCCAGGCTTTCTGATGAATGGCACCATTGTCTTGTTATAAAAGGCTCTTTAAACAGCTGTACTACTGTGAGTGAAGTTTGTGCTAAACACTGCAGTTTTATGGCCAGGCAAAACTGACCCAGACTTGAACTTTTCCACCTGGTCGTGTTAAAACTACAAACTCTAAGTGTGTTTTAGTGTTTTCAGGATTTCATGTGACAGAAAAACACAAAATAGTTTGTGCTTGTGAGGTCAAAATATTTTTACCACTAAAAAAGTCTGAAAGTTGTAGTTCTAACACATGTTGCTTTTCTTAGAGTTTCGTTGTAGTTTTGGTTGTATATCGTAGCTCACTTCTGTGCCATTCTTAAGTTTTCTGCAGCCTCTAACTGGTTTTCTTCCAGGATTAACTGTTCCTGCTTAGAATAATCATACCCACAGCATCAAGCTGCCACCACTGGTAATCGTGGAGATGGTGTTTTCTGGATGCAGTGTTACTTATCCACAGTGGTCTTCAGTTTTACGATAATTATGTTTCTGATGATAGAAACATGTCATGGAACGTCCTCCATGAATAATTCCATATTGTTTTATAACCTAGCCATGCTTTGAAGTTCCTCACATTTCATGATGTGTTCCCTGGTTTTCATGGTCCTCTTTGATCCCTAATGTTCCCTAACAGAACGCTGAGGCCTTCACAGAAGACCTGGATTTATACTGAGATTAAAGTAGTTACTGTATTTTTCAGACTATAAGGCGCACTTAAAATCCTTAAATCTTCTCAAAAATTGATGGTGCACCTTATAAAATCTGTAAGTACGACTTTGATAAGCAACAAAGCCGTTCCACTCAATGGATATTCTGAGCATTACGGTACACTGTGTCACTGCCTGATCACAGTCTACAAGACTGCATGACTGTAATGTCTAAACTAGAAGTGCATTCGTGTAAATGCCCCCTCATATTTAGGTGTAGTTTACTCTGTGGAGGTCCGCGTGTACTCGAGTTTTCCTCAAGGTGTACTCTGCGCGGACTCTGTGCATACACATATATGCCATACTATAAACTTCTCAAGAGGCAAGAAGTCTTTACATTGAACTGTTTTATATGTGACATCGAGTTTGACACGCTGAGCTGCTGCATGCAGGCGGCCGCAAGGACGCGCGGCATCACAGTCACTCTCTGTTCTTACTGACAGGTGTGCGGTGGGAGCTTGCTGTATAAGAAACCGCTCTAGGTGGCATCCTGTTCAGGGTTTACCCACCTGTTGCCCATTGAGCGCTGGGACAGGTTCCCAGGCTCCTTTTGTCACAACTCCTTTTCTGGCCAACTGGCAATCCTTTGCCTAGAAACAGGATCATGTTGTGTTTTTCATTTCAATCTGAAAAACTCACATGGATAGAAAAGGCAATTAGAAGAATTTTATTGATACAATATTTTAAGACTTTGGCGCTCAGGCCTCGGCAGGAAACATTTACGCTGAATTATACTTTAATATGCATAAGCAGGTGTATGAGAATAGGGATGTTCCCCATTGCTGAGGTCGAGGCCAGTGCGTCTGCATGATCAAAAGGCAGAGGGACTTGAATTAAAACTAAGAATGAGGAAAAGCAGGTTGAGTAATAGAAGAAAAGTGCCACGAAGGCAAGGAAAGTGCCGCGAAGGCAGGGAGGCTTGCAGAGAGGGCCGTTGCCGCAAAGGCTTACCAAACAGGGCCATTGCCACAAAGGCCTACTAAAACAGGGCTGTTGCCGCTAAGGCCTACCAAAATAGGGCCGGTTGCCGCAAAGGCCTACCAAAATAGGGCCGGTTGCCGCAAAGGCCTACCAAAATAGGGCCGGTTGCCGCAAAGGTGTACCAAAAGTTGAGTGAGATGAATGGGGAGATGAGGTGAGGTGCACGGTGAAGTGAATGATGAGGTGAATGAAGATAGATGAGATGGTCAGTCTCAGGGATGATGCTTGGGGATGGAAAGTGCCGCGAAGGCAAGGAAGGTGCAGCGAAGGCCAAGAGCCGCGAAGGCTTGCAAAAGAGGACCATTGCCGTGAAGGCCTACCAAACAGGGCCGTTGCCGCAAAGGCCTACCAAAACAGGGCCGTAAATGTCATTGTAGATGCTTAATGCAGAAAGGTTTTGCCAGTTAGTCTTTGGATGACAAATCAGAGATTTGAAAACGCTGAGACATCATTTACTAATACAGCCTGCAGGTTGATGATAAAGCGGAGACGTGAAGAAACGTTACCATATCAAAGATAGTAAGAGGAAACAAATGGAAAAACAAGGCTAAGATTTAAGCCTACAAAACTTAATTTACACTTAAAATTGAAGCATACTATGGCAGAAGTAATTACTGTAGAAAGTTTGAACAATTAGTTAAATTAGAATGATATAATTATGAAATAAAGAGGAGATATATGAGGAGTGTTTGAAAGAATTAAGGGAAAGGTTAATGAATGAATGAATGAGATACAAAGACATAAAATAGACCATCACGAATGATACTCCAGCCAGTAGGTGGCAGTAATGCTACTACAAGCCCGTTGCCAGCCGCCAAAACCAGGAGAAGGTGAAAAACAAAAACAAACATTAGAATGGATGGAATACGTTCTGCCTGAATAGATGGGCAGTTCAGGAGCATGATGTGCGAAACGCATGCAATGGAAAATATATGAATGAAAACATGAGTGGATATATGTTACCCTGAGCTGCTCGGAGCGGGAATGAGAGAGGAGATCCGGCTGAAAAGAAGCGGCAGGGACGATGCGGGAAGGTGGGCCCCTGAAAGCCGATCGAAACGAGAGAAGATCCTGTGGTGAGATGGCGGATCCGCAGGCCAAGAGCCAGCGCCACGGAATCGGCTGAAGAAAGACCCCGGCGTGCTACGAAGCGAAGCGGGACCGGACCTGAGTCAGAGTTGGGACGGCGTCTGCGTCGCTTGCGAGGAAGCGGAGGATTTGCAAGTTCATTGCGCCAGAAATCGGAGCTGACGGAAAACAGAGGCTGGGTGACAGAATGAGACGCCACGGGCGGAAGGAGGCCAGCTCAGCGCTGGTCAAGACGTCCTGGAGCGAATACAGAGGTCGGAGAGGATGGATGCGCAGCTAGACGACGTTCCTATGAGCAGGAGGAAAGAGGATAAGTTATTATCTCTTGAATCCAGTCATCAGAGTCCAAGCCAGACACTGCACAGTCACAGCTTGCCCGCTGTGCAGAATGCCGAGACGAGGATGTGGAGTTCTTTTAAGATGAACCCAGGATGCTGATTGGCTTCGAGGAGGAGCAGTTCAAAGCTGAAAGGCTTGCGACAAAGGCGGATGAGTCTCTGATTGGATGGGAGGTAGGCAAAAGAGTTTCTGTCCGTCTGTCCGTCTTCTTCCGCTTATCCGGGGTCGGGTCGCGGGGGTAGCAGCTTCAGTAGGGAGGCCCAGACGTCCCTCTCTCCAGCCACTTGGGCCAGCTCCTCAGGAGGAATCCCAGGGCGTTCCCAGCAGAGAGACATAGTCCCTCCAGCGTGTCCTGGGTCTTCCCCTGGGCCTCCTCCCGGTGGGACGTGCCCGGAACACCTCACCAGGGAGGCGTCCAGGAGGCATCCTGACCAGATGCCCGAGCCACCTCAACTGGCTCCTCTGGACGTGGAGGAGCAGCGGCTCTACTCTGAGTCCTCCCCGGATGACTGAGCTCCTCACCCTATCTCTAAGGGAGAGCCCAGACACACTACGGAGAAAACTCATTTCAGCCGCTTGTATCCGGGATCTCGTTCTTTCGGTCACGACCCAAAGCTCGTGACCATAGATGAGGGTAGGAACGTAGATCGAGATCTTCGCCTTTTGGCTCAGCTCTCTCTTCACCACAACGGATCGGTACAGCGCCCGCTTCACAGCAGACGCTGCACCAATCCGCCTGTCGATCTCCCGCTCCATCCTCCCCTCATTCGTGAACAAGACCCCAAGATACTTGAACTCCTCCACTAGGGGCAGCACATCCTCCCCAACCCGGAGAAGGCACTCTACCCTTTTCCGGTTCAAGACCATGGTCTCGGATTTGGAGGCACTGATTCTCATCCCGGCCGCTTCGCACTCGGCTGTGAACCGCTCCAGTGAGAACTGTAGATCACGCCCTGATGAAGCCAATAGGACCACGTCATCCGCAAAAAGCAGAGACGCAATCCTAAGGCCACCAAAACGGATCCCCTCAACACCTTGGCTGCGCCTAGAAATTCTGTCCATAAAAGTTATGAACAGAATCGGTGACAAAGGGCAGCCTTGGCGGAGTCCAACTCTCACCGGAAACGAGTCCGACTTACTGCCGGCAATGCGGACCAGACTCTGACACCGGTCGTACAGAGACCTGACAGCCCTTATTAAAGGACCCGGTACTCCATACTCCCGGAGTACCCCCCACAGGATCCCTCGGGGGACACGGTCGATGCCTTCTCCAGATCCACAAAGCACATGTAGACTGGTTGGGCAAACTCCCATGCCCCCTCCAGAATCCTGCTGAGGGTATAGAGCTGGTCCAGTGTTCCACGGCCAGGACGAAAAAAGAGTTTCTTCAGACTGAAATCCCGCTTAAGCTCCACTTCTGCTAGTGAACCTGTTGACATTCAGGGTTGCCCCAACTTTGTTGATTAAGGTGTCAATTTAAGGTGGTGATTTAAATCTTTAGTAGAACCATATGAGTACAAAAGACAGCTGTATATATTTTGACTAGGGCTGTCAAATGATAATCGCGATAAATCGCATAATGTCAATAGTTAACTCAAATAAATTGCATATTTTATCATTTTATTTCAGAAAGGTTAAAAACCTATTTGGGCATTTTCATATGCAATTTTGCAATAAATGACACTAATAAAAACCATGATTGTACAAAAAATATTTAAATTTCTTATTTTTCAAGCACTTTTCAGAATTGGAATGAAAACATCCTGGTGCCATAAAAGGTTTAACTCTGGCCAATAATGGCTAAATCACTAATCATAACACCCTGATGTTTACATAATGTGTAAACAAATATGTAAATAAATACCATGATACCAGTAAATTTCATGCCAAAATATTTTTTTCCACCTCTTAAACAAAGATAGACATGGTATTACGCATATGCATATAAATTAATACTAATTTTACATTTCAATAAAGTCACAAGTTTTGTTAATTTTTTCACTCTCTTACACACATCTAATTCTGAGCTTTCAAACCAACAACAATAATTTCTTTGTATATTTTTGCATGCTGTTTATATCCACGTTCATACACACAGTTTTTTTAATGCCTGGAAAAGGTTTTAAATTTCCAGGTCATTCCAGAGTTTTACACTTTGCTTGCAACTAGCAGAAGCTTAATACGCTTGAAAGAGAACAGTTTAGCACAACTTGCATTTGCTGACACTGTAACTCCAGGGTACTTCGTCTGGCAATGTGATTCAGGCTTAGTTTGTCAAATACAGAGACAACAAATTAATAAGCATTAAAGTATGGCTTATGGGTTTGGTTTCTGCAATGTTATCAGCATGTAAAAACTCATCTTCAGAACAAATCTCTGCTCAAAATGGTGATCTGCACCGTGCAATCTACTTGCAACAGTTTTCACTGGGTATCGCAACCGTAAACTGCAGAAAATACGGTCAGATTTGCTCCCTCTGCTTTTACTCCCGTCAGCTCCCATGTCAGTTAAGAGTAGAAAAGACCCCGCAGCGACACAGGATGCGCTCCAGCGCGTAATGAGGCGGAGGGATATTTCAGCTGGTTATACTCAAAGTGTCTGTAGTACAAGCAGGTCTCTTTAAAACTCCTGTTTACCATCACCTATTTTAGAGCCCAAATAATCGATTTCACTTTCAGAAACAAGCTAAAAAAAATGTGACTCATGAAATTTACAAGTGTCTTTGGAAAAAAGAAGCCCAAAGTCACATGAAATAAGCGGACTTGGCAACGGCGTTTCTATTTTGCTACAGTCTCTAGCATTAGCAGAAACACAGTTGCGGGGGAAAAAAACATTAAGGAACAGTGTGTGTGTGTGTTTTTTTTGATGTGCGATTAATGTGCAACAAAAGAAATTGACAGTTTTAACGCATTAATAACGCGTTAAAACTGACAGCCCTAATTTTGACCCAAAAGTTTGGCGCAAATGCCTCATCTCAGTCATCAAGCATGGTGCTATGGTCTGTGATTTTTGCGGAAGTTTCCCCAAGTCGCTTTTTGAATATCTGTACTTGCGCAAGACCGTCTTACCTTGCTCTTTCGCTCTTCAGGGGGGTTGTGTGGACAATGCAAATCCACTCTGGTCTTATTTCTTTCTATTCAGTCCTTCCTCTTCCTCTCATAAACATGAACGCGGTTCGCTTCCTGTGACTCTCAGCCATGTTCAAAGTCTACTGTGAAAGCGTTACAATGAATGGCTAAGGCTAACCTAGCCGCTAAGATAACGGATACAAAAACACCAGTGCGCATGCGCAGCCATCAAGCGGAGATTTGGAAGGAAAGAGCAAGGACACTAGTACGTAGAATAATTGCCATGTGGGACAACAAATAGATAAGGCGATTCCCCCGGAACCTGAGGGACACAGGGGGGTGAGCATATAACGCCTATGGGTGAGAGCATGAATAAAACTGACATATCCATGCTCTTCAGACTGAACGGCAAAGATTGGTTATAGTTTTTACAGGCATGCATTTCCCCCAGAGAAAGTCTTTTAAGCTCCTTTTTGTGAATACATAATGTATTAACTACTTTCAGGATGGAAGGACGATTTTACCCAGTATGACAGTGTTTCTGAACAGGATTACCAACTAGCTTTAAAATTATTTAAGGTAAAGCCATCTTTAGAAGTGTCTTAAATTATTTCTCAAAGTTCTGTTCCTTTTCATAATGTCACTTGCCATAAATATAAACATTTCCTGCTTTGATCTATACATTTGACATAACAAACATCATTGGTTAAGCTTCCCATGCATGCATGCACATCAAGAGATTTATAGTGCCAAATTTTTGATCACGTTAGTCTCTCATCTGCATCTTTTACAAAATAGAGCAAATAAAATTGAAACTAGGGTGATTTTCTTTTCTTCCTGTAGAGTTTGACCCCAAAACAACTTGTCTGTATTGTTTCCTTTCTTCCCATTGTTGGCTTTGTGGGGTTTATTTTTGGCACAGCTGCAAAGGTTAGTTCAGTTAGCAGAACACTTGCAGTAAGCACAGTCAATTCAGTTTCCATCTTTTGTGCTTTGCACAGATGGCCATGCTGTGTGGGGCTGTAGACCCTGGCTGTAAATAAATAAAATAATGTGTGCCACACAGGTCTTATGGAGTGCACAACTTGGACTTTATTGTGACCTTTCTGACCTTCATACGTGATCAAGCTTAAATACACAAGCTGGAAGCTATACTTCAATTCAATTCAATGTTATTTATATAGCGCCAATTCATGGCGCTATATAAATAAGTCATCTCAATGCACTTTCCAAAGTCAATTTTAATCAGATATACAGATTGGATCAGATTATACAGATTGGTCAAAAAAGTTCCTATATAAGGGATCCCAGGTGATCGCTTTAAAGTCTTGACAGCAATCCCTTATACTGAGCAGTATGAACAGTCATCTGCCTCGAAGACAGAGCAGAGACACAATAAGAGAGACAAACAAGCACAGTAGCACACGTTGATCCAGTAATCTGTTCTATATTAGATGGTAATAGCGGGTGATCTGTCTTCCCTGGATGATGTCACAGTTAACAGAACGCCAGACCAGATGTACCTACTATGAAGAAAAAAAAGAGAGAGAACAAAAATGAAATGACGACAAGCAATCCAAATTGGAGAACAGTAGAACTCAGTAGAGTGAGAAAAATAGACCCTGATGTCCTCCAGTAGCCTAAGCCTAAAGCAGCATAACTATAGAGGTATCTCAGGATAACACGAGCCACTCTAACTATAAGCATTGTCAAAAAGGAAAGTGTTAAGCCTAGTCTTAAAAGTAGACAGGGCGTCTGCCTCACGGACCAAAACTGGGAGTTGGTTCCACAGGAGAGCAGCCTGATAACTAAAGGATCTGCCTCCCATTCTACTTTTACAGATTCTAGGAACCACCAGCAGACCTGCAGTCTGAGAGAGAAGTGCTCTGTTAGGAACATACGGGGTAATCAGAGCTCTGATATATGATGGAGCTTGATTATTAAGGGCTTTATATGTGAGAAGAAGAATTTTAAATTCTATTATTGATTTAACAGGAAGCCAATAAAGGGAAGCTAAAATTGGAGAAATATGATCCCTCTTGGCCCTGCGACAGACTGGCGACCTGTCAGGGTGTACCCCGCCTCTCGCCCAGTGAACGCTGGAGATAGGCACCAGCAACCCCCACGACCCCATGAGGGATTAAGCGGTTTGGAAAATGGATGGATGGATGGATGATCCCTCTTGTTGATTTTCATCAGAACTCTTGCTGCAGCATTTTGGATCAGCTGAAGACTTTGAACTGCATTTTGTGGACTTCTGATAGTAAAGAATTACAATAGTCCAGCCTTGAAGTAACAAATGCATGGAATAGTTTTTCAGTATCAACCCTGGACAGAATATTTCTAATTGTGCCGATATTCCGGAGGTGAATATAATATGGTATTTAAATGACATGTCTTGGTCAAAAATAACACCAAGATCTTTTACTTTATTACCAGAGGCCAAATTAATGCCATCCAGAATAAGTCATTGATTAAGAAGTTTATTTTTTGAGGACTCTGGTCCAAAGATTACAACTTCTGTCTTAATTTAAATGCAGGACATTTAAAGTCATCCAGCTTTTGATGTCATCAAGACATGACTGTAGTCGAAGTAGTTAATTGGATTCATCAGGATCTATGGATAAATATAGCGTGTCATCAGCATAACAGTGGAAAATAATCCCACGCTGTCTGATAATTTTGCCAATCGGAAGCATATATATAGTAAAGAGAATTGGTCCAAGGACTGAACCCTGTGGTACTCCACAAGTGACTGTAGAGTTTGAGGAAGATTTATTATTAACATGAACAAACTGGAATCTGTCCGATAGATAAGATTTTAACCAGTCTAATGTTTTTCCCTTAATCCCTACAGTATGCTCAAGTCTTTGCAGGAGAATATTGTGATCAACTGTATCAAATGCATCACTTAGATTTAACAGGACAAGTATAGACACAAGTCCATTATCTGAGGCCATGAGAATATCATTAGTGACCTTCACTAGAGCTGTTTCAGTGCTATGATGAGCTCTGAAGCCTGACTGAAACTCTTCAAGTAGGTCATTACTTTGTAAATGTTCACATAGTTGATTAGCAACTACTTTCTCAAGAAGTTTAGATAGGAAAAGAAGATTAGATATAGGTCTATAATTTATTAACTCATCTTGATCAAGAGAAGGTTTCTTGAGTAAAGGTTTAATAACAGCTACTTTAAAAGCCTGTGGTACATATCCATTTACTAAGGATAAATTAATCATATCTAAAATAGGGCCATTGATCAAATGGAATACCTCCTTCAACAACTTGGTTGGGATTGGGTCTAACATACAGGTAGAAGGTTTAGATGAAGCTAAAATTTTAGATAGCTCAGAAAGCTCTACTGCTTCTAAACAGTTCAGACACTGCGCAGGCTCTAAAGATTCCTCCAACGCTGCCTCACTTACTGAGGATAATGCAATCATGTTTGGGAGGATGCCATTTATTTTATTTTTAATGTAATCAATTTTATTTATGAAGAATCCCATAAAGTCATTACTGCTAAGACCTAAGGGAATGGATGGCTCAAAGGAGCTGTGACTCTGGGTAAGTTTGACAAGTGTACTGAAGAGAAATCTAGGATTATTTTTATTCTCCTCAATTAATTATGAAAAATATGCTGCTCTAACTCTGCGAAGGGTCTTTTTATACAACAGTTGACTGTTTTTCCAGATTAGGTAGGATTCCTCTTGGTGTGTAGAGCGGCATTTTCTCTCCAATTTCCTAACATTGTGCTTCAAGGAACGCAGCTTTAAATTAAACCAGGGAGCAAGCTTCCTGTGAATAATCACCTTATTTTTCACGGGAGTTACATTGTCTAATGCAGAATGCAATGAGGAAGTCACACCGTTAACAAAGGCGTCTACGTATTTGTGAATAGGAAGAAACAACATTGCTGCCATCTACAGGCAGGGTTGTGAGGAAATACTGTTAATTTACAATCAATGCCATATGTAAGGTCTAAAGTATCAAGCCAGGAGTGCGTTGGTTTATGCACATTTTGAGCAAAACCAATTGCATCTAGGATAGTTTAAAGGCTACACCAAGGTTATCACATTTTGTCAACATGAATGTTAAAAATCACCCACTATAATAATCTTGTCAGTGTTTAACACCAAATCAGATAATAATTCTGACAACTTGTACTTGTCATAACTGGTAAATGTAATTTAGATTGGTTGGTTTCCTGGCATTGATCCGCATTGCTGGTTTTTAATTAGAGTTTGCTGATTTGGTAATAATTAAATTAGCAATGGGTGAGCTGAATGGGCAACAATGAGATGACTCCCCAAAATAAGAATGGTTCTACTGGTGGAGGCCACAGAAAATGTTTTCCTATGCTTTTTAGCAGTTAATGATCTGACCATGGTCAGTTTCACTACTGGTAGCATGAGGCAATACCTGGATCCTACAGAGGCTATACAGACAGTCCATCTCCACCAGGCTGGCACATCAACACAAACCATTGCCAGAAGTTTGCTGTGTCTTCTAGCACAATCTCAAGAGCATGGAGGAGATTCCAGGAAACAGACAGTTACTCTAGGCGAGATGGACAGGACTGTCGGAGGTCTTTAAACCATTAGCAGGACCAGATTTCATTCCATTGTGCAAGGAGAAGGAGGATTGTAGGAGTACTGCCAGAACCCAAGGAAGTGACCTCCAGTGGGCCTCTACCATGATTAGGTATTGGAATGAAATCCTTTGACTCATTGTTAGACCTTTTGCTGGTGCAGTTGGTCCTCATTGGCCCTAATGCCCTGCTATGTAGCAACAGTATGCAGGTGGTTCCTGGAGGATGAACTTTAGTACCATTGACTGACCTCCACACTCCCCTGACCTAAATTCAACAGAACATATCTGGGACATGATGTTTGGGTCCATCTGACACCACCAAGTTGCAGCTCAGATAGTCCAGGAGCTCAGTCATGCCCTGATCAGGAACTGGGAGGAGATACCCCATAACACCGTCATCTCTTAAGGAGCCAAGTGATGAATTTTAGTTTTAGCACAACAAATGCCAATGTGTTTGTGTCAGAATATGTTTTCTGCTTTAGCTTCCTAACCTAACTCATGCTCTTTATGCCTCCTTTCACTCTCCAGTGCTTTTTAATATGTGATTGAATGAACAGTGAGTATCCAAAGCTGCCTTTTCAGCCAAAAAGAGTATTATTCACAATTTTAAAAAGGTGCAGTCAATAGTTAAAAGCAGAAAATGTGATTCAAATATAATTATATTAACTGCATAGAAATAACCATTTACAGCAAAATTTAGCAGCTGGCAGAACTAATTGGTTTGATGAAAAAGCTTTTCTGTGTCTTCGTCATTTAGAGAACCAAGGGTGTCAGTGCTGCATAAACTTTCTTCTCCTTCTGGGAAAGTTCATTAAAGGGCTGTGAGTGTGGCCAGTGAGTGGCTGGAATCTTGATTAATCTCCAAAACCAGCCGCTAAAACTACCCGCCGTCTTTGAACACAGAGACTAAGGCCTGGAAGTGCATAAATGTGTCTTTGTTTTGTTATCCCAGGGTTTGCATGTCTGTTTCTGTCCACAAAAGTGGAAAACAGAGGGCATGACCCGAGGTGGAAAACAGCAAAGGGATGGGGATGGTTTTGTATCCATGGCAATGGAAAGAGTCAGAGTAAGAAGCTGACAGGAAGTCAGGGTGTTCAACACGCCATCGGGGAGGGCGGGCTCTTCTGTTGTCTTGACCCTGAGTTGTCAAGGAAACGCAGCTGATTTAGGTTGTATGCTTATAGAATGCATGTTAAACTGAAGAGAAGTCTTTATTAGTGTAGTGTTTGGCCTTTCACAGAGTTCTCGCTTTTGCATTTCACGCTTTCTCAGACTGTCAAACTAAATTTTACATTTACTCTGATCATCATAGTCTCATATTAAATGTATTTTAAAAAAGAGAACCCATTTGACAGCATGAACTTGGCTAAAAGATCACAAAATAATTTATTTGATGGTCTGAAACAAAAGCGAATGTATAAACCAGAAGTGCAAATCTGGGCTGGGGGATGGGGCGGTATTCATTCTCATTCCGATGTATACATTATTATATAAGGCAGTGATTGTACTTTTCAGGTCCTTTTTTTAACCTACTGCTCAATGCCACAACTGACCTTAACATGCAATGGTAAAACAGAAATCTTTTCATTAAAACAAAAGAAAACCTTCAAAAAGATCTTTATTTTTTAAACCAGGAGTTTATGTATTAACTTGCAATCATGCTCGGCTGAACAGCTACTGGATTAGTATACGCACGCACGCGCACACACGCACGCACACACACACAGTATTTTCTCAATTTTTGCCTAGCAGATGGAAATGTACCATCTTACTGCCCTAACTAGGCATGCAGATTAGTGAGCCTCTCACTCTCACAGCCACACACAACTGAGCTAGATGTGTGCCATCATAAATTCTTGGTGGATAAACCTACCCTTGCTGCAGCCATGCACCAAATACTCACCACCAATGAGAAAGCGGGTACAGAGCTGAAACATTAATCACACACATCAAATGGACACAAACTTACTCGGATGTCTTGGTGTGACTCCCTCTGTGTGATTCTGAGCGTACGTTCTGGAGTTATTCATAGCTTCATTTTACAGCAACCCCCCACCCGCCCAAGTGTTAACCAGAAGCTAAAATTTGAGGTCAGTCCCCTGCAGGGTCTCTACTACTCACAGCTCATTGGAGACTTACAAGCTTAAGGCTAAAATGTGGTGAAAACCTCTCTACAACTCAGGGCTTTTAGCTCGATCAGTGATTTCTGAGGTGCCGTTGGGGAAAATACCACAGCTTTGCTTAAACATTTGTGGAGAACAGAAAGAAGTCTCTGACAGATTTATTAAACTAGGTCTAATGCTCAACATCGGCCCCACTCGGGATAGTGCACTCTTAGTATCTTAGGATTTTTTTCATGATACTATCTTTTCTCTCCTATCACAGTGTAACCACTATGGCTCATACTTACAGTGGGAGGTATCCACACACAAATACACATCTTAGGAAATGTTAGGGTTTCCAGGAGTCTTTGTCAATTCTGGTGGCTCGCATTTGAAAAACCTGCAGTTGGATCCCTGCTGTTTTTAAGCACATGGAGGCCCATCCTCCTAAACACATTCTAAGTCAGATGCAAATCAATGACCCAACCATAACTGTCCTAGGTCGATAGAAGCTATTCTTGGTGTGAGTGGAGTACTTAGTCACCTGAATCATGACGAGACTGCTGATGTAACCTCTCTGCTGACATAATCTCTTTTGGAATGTATTGGAGGCAGTGAACAATGTCAAGACTAAGCTGGAACATGATTTATCACTAAAAGACCAATTTAACACCAACCCAGATTTGTGACTTGTTGGACCTCTGGCTCTCAACCACTTATTTAAAGTACATAGACAACTTTTACCGACAGAAACATGGGTGTGCCATGGGCTCTCCAGTGTTACCCATTGCAGCCAATTTGTACATGGAGGAGGTGGAGAGCAGGGCACTCAGTGCCCAAGAAGTTGAGGCATTCACCAACCACATCAACTCAGTGGACAGCAACATAAGGTTTACCAGAGAGGATGCCAAGAACAAGATATTGCCTTCTCTGGACTGTGCGGTACACATTGAGGAAGATGAGAGTCTCAAAACTGAATTTTACCGGAAGCCCACACACACAGACCAATATCTGCATTTTGATTCCCTTCACACCCTGGAGCACAAACTCTCTGTTATCAGAACTCTGCGTTACCAGGCTGACAAAATTCCCTCTGCCACAGAGGAGAAACAAAAATAACACAAGCATGTCAGGAAATCACTGCAAGTTTGTGGTTACTCTAAATGGGCATTTGTCAAATGGCAGAAGAAAAAACAACACAGCGCCACAGTGCAGAAAACAGAGAGACGCAAGAACATTGTCATTCCATATGTGTCAGGAGTTTCTGAGAAACTCTGGAGAATATCCTCCAAATACAACATACCAGTAAATCTCAAACCTAAAAATACTTTCAGACAAAAACTGGTTCATCACAAAGACAGAACACGCAGACTCCAGCTGAGCGGTGTTGTGTCTGCGGTCCAATGCAGCGAGGACTGCTCACATTCCTACATTGGAGAAACTAAACAAAAGCTACATAAACACATGACACAGCACAGGATGGCCAGTAGTTCAGGGCAAGATTGAGCAGTCCACTTGCACCTCAATAACAAAAGGGCACACTTTTGATGACAATGATGTCCAGATTTTGGACAGGGGGAACAGATGGTTTGAAAGAGGGGTGAAAGAAGCCATCTTGGTCAAAAGAGAAAAGCCATCACTAAACAGAGGTGGAGGATTGCGCTTCCAACTTGATAGTGTTTACAGCTCAGTACTCCAACTCCAAAGAGCTTACATAAGCTGTCTCGTCAGGTGAACAAGTACTCCACTCAACACTAAGCAATAGCTTCTAACAACCCAGGTCAGTGGCGCATGAGTCATTGAGTTGCATCTGATTTTGAATGCGCCTCGGAGGATGGGCCTTCACGTCCTTAAAAAGAGCTGTGCACCAACTGCAGGTTGCTCAAGTGTGAGCCACCTGAATTAACAAAGACTCCTGGATAGGTGTCAAAACCATTTCAGAAAGAACTGGACAAAAGTCCAGTTGCCTTCGATTTAAGCCTGTTTACTGCTGCAATGACCTATAACTGAGAATTTGCACAGGCCCATCTTAGGAAGTTAGGTTTTCTATTAAAATGGCCAGAGTTCATATTCCATGACCTTCTCTGGTCACCAGTCCACTCTCCCTGTCTGTGTTAGTCTCTTATGTGTGTGCATTTCTCAGTTGTTCAGCCACATCAACACTTACAACATAGGTCTCTCCATTGTCTTGCTTAACCTTTAAATACACAATAAGTCTTTCTAACAAATCCTCCTTTCCCCTTTTTATTTCAACTGTAGTACAAGGTGCTTCAGATGCACTATTTTAGCCACAAGACACGACACATGGAAGCCAACACACAGACATGCTTCCAGTTAAAGTCTGCTCTGATTAAGGCCTCTGTTGCAGCCTAATGTTACAGAATCCCTCTGAAACAATCCTTGGTTTGTATAGCACCCAGAAACAATATCCTCACAGGTAATGTGAAGCCTAATCTCATTGACATATAAAGTCCTCTGCTGGACTCCTCACTCTGAGGTTTTATTCATTCATCTGCACTAAGACGACATTCATATGAGATGCAGCAGGATATTGGGGAAACAAGAAGGATGGTAAGATGTCTGACCTAGTACATTAATCAAAACTAAGCCCTGATTGACTTACAGTTTGTCTCCATGTACCAACAGGACAAGAAAGTCAGGCAAAAAGCTGAAAAGGGACAGATGTATAGGTAGAAGGTAGAGGTCTCAATGTTCGCAGTTTAAACATTTTTACCTCATTCTTTTCATGTAGAGTTGTGTGTTTGACAGATGAGAACGAAGTTGTTCATGAATAAAGCACAAAACCCAACACATCACAACCAACACCTTATAGACTCAGTTGGTCATGCAGGGTTTCCCCAGAAAACTGGGCAATCCTGGTGGTAGGTGTCGTGGTGGGTTGCCGGAGGTGCTCATGGAATCATCGAGCGGGGGGAAGGAAGCACTTGGAGCGTTGCATGATGCAGCTCAAAGGAGGGTACCGTAGTGTGCATCAAGCTAATAACAGCTAGCATTATCTTATTCTGAGCAGGAGGTTTTCTCCCAGATGGGAACTTTACTGACCGTTTTATGTTACTCTCAAACATTGACACATTTAAAGTAAAGAAACAACACTCAGCCATTGTGTAGAGAAGTAATGATTTAGAGTATGTTTTGCAGAGAGAAGACCTGCGCACCTTACAGTCATTCCATTGACCATAAACTTTGCATATGTTACAGGTCCCAAATATGGGATTGTAGTAACAAATTTAAATATCCTGAAAGACAGGTGAAATAAAAGGAGATTTAGGCACAGCAGCTTTACATGTTTTCTCCCAAATTGAATCTGAGTTATTTATTCAGAAAAAAACACAAAACACCTGTGCATCAACTGTCTCGCTCAAGCTCCAGTGTGGTGCACAACACACAAAGCACACAATACACAAATATACAATAGTAGATAGCAATCTTATCCCCAATGCATGCATAAACAATTCATACAAAACATTGCCATATTGCCATCAAGGATGAAGGGTGGGCAGGGCCAGGCGGACGAACGCTCGGAGGGATCTTGAGGCGGCTGCCAGCTGGAGATCAGCGGGAGAGAACCTGATTGACTAGTCGTCGGGAGTTTGAGCGCAGAGGAGCTGCATGGAATGATCCAAAGCTTTAGGTAACCTGGTACACATGAGACAAGAGTTAGCGTTTGGAACATGGACATCAGGAGAACAGAGGCCAACTTTAGCGTACCACTCTGGGTTAACACTCTGGCAGTGTTGTGCTGGCAGCCATCCGTTTATATAGCTCCCCCAAGCGCCGCTTAACACAGAACACCTGCCGCTGCGCACCTCCCTGCTCATCAAAGGCCACCTGTGAGGAGAGAGGGAGGAAAAGGGGTGCACCCAGATCGGGGCAGCCTGCAGAACCCTGACAAATAAATAAGTATTTCATTTGTTAATTTATTACCGTAATTGAACTAAAGTGAAACTGTCAGTGATGTTATACATCTGTTAATATTGCTGATGAAAAACTAACACTTCAGTCCACATTTTGTGAATTTCATCCAATCTCTTGAAAGGTTTTGCTTCACAGTGCTAGTAATCGTTGATTAACTGGACGTCAATTGTCCAGTCCTATACTTTGATATATTTCTTTGTAAACAATTGGCTTCTTTATCAACTACTTTAGCAACTTAGCTTCTTTAGTAAGTACTTCACCCTTTGGAGGGGGAAGCGACTCTTACAGCGAAAACTGTTAAGTTAGCAGTCTTGATTGCTTGTATAACACAGGCATAAACTATTTCTGTTTATAAACAATTTTTCTTATCATTATTGTATAACATTGAATTTGTTACACACAATCTGAACTTTGGGTTTTCATTAGCTGTATTAGCTGTAAATATACTTAAAACATACTATAAATGGAATGATGTTTTACATTAAGTGCTACCAGGTAAGAGCAACAGTGAGGTAGTGAGGTATCTATACAGCTGAAGTCGCTTATTAAACAGGATTATTAACCAGTATTATTGCACAGGTTATTGCACAGTGTCTTATAAGAATTGCACAGTAGTTAAATAGAATTGCACAGTAGTTATTACAGTTGTAGTTACAGTCATAGTGCAGCATTGTATAGTCTGGTAGCAGTAGAAATGAATGACCTGCGGTAGCACTCCTTTTTACAAACAGGATGTCTAAGTCTTTCGCTAAGGAAGCTGCAGACGACAGCATAGAGGAGTGCTGAGGCTACCACAGACTCATAGAAAGTTTTTGGCAGGGGCCTGCTCACTCCAAAGGACCTCAGCCTCCTCAAGAGGTGGAGGCGGCTCTGGCCCTTCTTGTATAGAGCGTCGGTGTTGTGCTTCCAGTCCAGTTTATTGTTGACGTGAACACCCAGGTATTTGAAACTCTCCACAGTTTCAGTGAGGTAGTCGATTGTCCAGTCAGCTAGATGTTTGTCCACCCCAGGTTTCTCCCTCCATACACTCACTCCATTATGAAACCAACTGTCCCTTCCATATGTTCTAATGTGCCCTGCAGCACATCAGACGGAGTGGGATAAAGCAAGAGAAACAGTAACTGTGAGAAAGGTCAAGTGTAGTAATTTACCCAGCTGACACTCTACACAGCTGAAGGCTATAAGTTATCATCTGGCCTCTGAAGGTATGTGCCATTAGGAGTGTGTGTTGGTGACTCTGAGGCCAACAGGTGCCATCATTTATCTGAGCCGGATGTTGAGGGCTTACCACTAGTGGCAGCTGCTGTATGGGGTTACTTTCACTCAGAGAATAGTTATTTTTATTTGTTGCGACCTGAAAAAATTTACTACCTATTATCTGATAACAGATGGTTAGATTTATATCCTGTCTGTAAGGAGCCTTTTTTAAGTATCAGGAGATGCTGAGAGGTTTTGATATTTTAATTTATTTTCTTTAGTCAGCTTTTTGTGGCTTCATTTTGACTGTCCACCCAAATATGGGAGGTTGGTCAGTCAAAACCTCTGCAGATGTCTTTTAGGCAAATTTGGTGCTTGTACTAGGCATGGGTTGATATGAGATGAGTGCATGATAAGCTTGAGTAAAAATACTGCAGTTTCATCTATACCATTTCAATCTATACCATTATATAATTTAAATAAAATGTTAACTGGTAAATTTGATAAATCCAAGAAAACATGGAGATTGCACAGAGTTTTGCCTTTGTATCATGCTGCTCTTTATAGAGTAACAAATATAACAAGCTGATGTTGGCTGGGTTATTAGTGCTATCCTGGAATAACTCTAATACATACAGTATTTGTATTTCTTGTAAGCATGGGGAAAGTGTAGTAATCCCCTTTGCGCCTTTAACCATAGGCACGTCAGTGTACCTTGACACCAGCCGATACTTAGATTACATACATCTTTACTTTACTGGCCAGGCATTCCCGAGAAGAAAGCACCAAACTATTTGCCCAACAGAAAATAGGTAGTCGCATAAACAGCATTAAAAGACTTTAAACCTCTGTTTCCCTTCTTGTTTGACGTTAAAGGTGAGGATTCATTTAAGAGTTCTTTTCAACACTCCCTTCAAGCTTAGTTTACAAACACTATGTTTACAATGTGTTGTTGTGCAATTACACACTGTTTAAAAGTTATTGAATGTTTAATAAATAACTCTCTGTCTGTTAGGTATTGTCTGGTGAATATTGGCTCTAGAGCGGATATCAGGACAATAGTTGAAAGGGGATGATTGGAGCACTGGCAAAAAAAAATGGTAAAATGGACTGAACTTATATAAAAAGGGGATGATTGGAGCACTGGCGTTCTTTTAACATCAAACTCATGAAAGTTTAAGAAGTTAAGAAGAAGTTAACAGAAATAAAATGAACATCCAGAGAACATCACTATATAATGCTGTTTATCTGAATTAACACTACATTTCAATCAACAAATCCGCTCTACAAGGCTAGTGAAACTTGACTAAACCTATTAAGCAAAATGAAGATAAAAAGAAGCTAAGGAACTATTTACACACAAAAAGAAAAATGACAAAACAAAGTGGTTGTTGATCATCAGCATCATCGCCATAATGCTCCACTTGATTTGTGCGTGTAAATAGCTTTATTGTGATTCCTGCAGGGAGAATTTCAAATTATATGGACACTACAATGGGAAAGTAGGAGAGTAAAAGAAAAATAAGAAGAGAAAAAAAAATAAGAAGAGGTGAAAGAAAGAAGAGATAAAAGGAAGAGAATGATAAAACGAGCTTAGATTATTTTAACTAATTCAGAACAACATTTGGTACGTGCTTCAACCCATTCACAATGCAAATCCTGAGTTGAACAAAACATTATTTGATTTAATTAATGCGATTATACCTCCAGGAGGCTAGGGGTCACTGTAGCGATTAGTCGTTAAAATTGGCTAATCCTAAAGTTAGACAAAACACCTTTTGAATCGACATTAATATTCCATATTAAAGGTATACTATGCAACCGGGGTTGATTTTCCAGCGAGGCTCCCCCCAGAGGGCGAAAGTAAAAGTGCACTGTCATAAAGATGCTCAGCTGTTGTGGTTTCTCCGTCAAGCCAGGCGCGGTTGTTTTGAGCTTAGCAGACAGGCAAACACATCGAAAAGTCAAAAAAACGGCAGTACAAACAATGACTAACACAGTGAAAGTATGAACATCAGGGTTTCCCGCAGCGCTTGGCGAGGCAGCCGCCTCGCCAAACTCACGCTACCGCCTCGCTAACATTCAAATAATAATAATAATAATAATAGTAATAATAATAATTAAAATAAAAAACTCGATATGCTTGCATGTTTATTTGACGTTAACACACGGTTCTTTGTTGTTGCTTTCGCGCGTGCATATAGTGAATGGCAGGGCAAAAACACATGGAGTTCTCGCCGTAAAGCAAGACCGACTCTCGTGGTCTTGCACGAGACTTCTGAGCCTGTGGGTGCGGGCCGATGGCTCTTGCAATTACAAGTACGGTATTTCTCCCACAGACCACCAGGGCGGCCGAGAAAACCTTTGTTCGACCTGAAATGACTCATTTAATCATTCAAAACGGTGTGGAACACATTAATTAACTGAAAATTGTTGCATAGTATGCCTTTAATGCAGTGATAATTCTCGTAGCATTATCGAACGGTGGTGGAGCGAAGCAAAACAAACGTTATGCTTAAAACGAACAGTAGTCGCGTCCACCAAAACAAAGCTGGTTTTGGCATAGGGATTCTTTGCTCCGGCGTCTGATGCAGAAGTTAAGACTTAACTCTGATTCGGCCGGCAGTTTCTCCGGTGCCAGTCAGGTCCTCCGCCCCCCAGAGGACGAGAATTTCCCTCTTTGTCACTCCATTGAAGCAAGGGGAGATGAGTTTCACAGAAAGCACATTTACTCAGCTTGTGGGCCGTTGAGTCCTATGAGGCCTCCATGTATGGCTGGCTGGTCCAGGGCAGACTCTCTCTCCTCCTATTTCATCTCAGCGCTGCGTGGCCCGAGCCTATAACATTATCAGGGACCCCTCACACCCCCACCATGGACTGTTCTCCCTGCTGCCCTCTGGGAAGAGGTTCCGCAGTATCCGCTGCAGGTCCACTAGGTTCTGCAAAAGCTTTTTCCCTGTTGCCATCAGACTGTTGAACTGCTAAAGCTATAAACTGGACTCTGTACCACATTTGCATATTTGCACATTTACTCCATTGCATCCATATCCAGCATTACAAATGCTGCCAAACCCAGTCTCTAAAATGCACTCTTGCACAAATCATTTCTGCACATACAAATGGTTTTTAAGAAATACTCACCTGTACACTTTGATCGCACACTGTGTCTTTCTCCTGCATTGTTTACATTTCAATTGTTGTACTGTCAAATCACTGCTGCACTTTATCCTGTAAACTTTATCCTGTAAATTCTATCCTGTAATTTACTTTATCCTGTAATCTACTGCAATTCACTGTAATTTTTAAGCTGTATGCAAACGAAATTTCGTTCTGTACGCACTCTGTGCATACAAAAGGACAAATAAAGTTGTCTAAGTCTAAAGTTGAGAGTCCCTGGAAGAAGAGTGTAAGATAGTGAGGACTGGTCTAAGCTCATAGCAGGCATCCTGCTGAGAGATGCTGTCTCTGCGTGAATGTTTGAAATTTCTTTGCTCACAACCCATCCCGACTTCCCCCTCCATGGCACATGCTCCCAACTCAATCTGAATTCCAGTTCATGGCCCGATGGCACAACAGTCTTTAAAGGGGCCTAGTCTTGTATTTTGACCATATAAAGAAAACACCAAAACAACATATATTCATATTCAAAAGTGACAACTCTATGAGTTCGAATACCAACTCGATATACAGGGTTAGGGTGACTTGCTCTTTTTTTCGCACCTCTGCTGGATGTAGCTGACTCGCTCAGATCCATTGCTTCTTCTTGTTTATGCATTCCGCGTATGTACAATATCGTACTTCCAGTCACGTGATATTTTTATTGTAAATATTCACAAAACTGGTTTGTTTACAAACAATTTGGAACAAAACAAAGTGTAAAAGTAGCGATAATTTAAACCTTTGCATGCAACGAGAGTGAGCTATTTGAGCTACAGAAAGTCATGTAGTTGTAGTTTGTAACTAGGCAGCTTTAAACATGTTGGACATGCCCAGATTATGACATCATTGCTTTGTAAGATCCTGAATTCACAATTTGAATTTGAATTTAAGTCAGATCTATGGAGGTATTTTAAGGCAACAGCTCAGGTGCACTGCTTCCTTGTGTGACATGGGTAAAAATCAAACAAAATCAGTCAAGATAACAGAAAGAGAATTGCGAACTTCAGCAAGTCCGGTTCATGCTTTTGTTCAGTTTCCAGATGCCTGAAAGTGGTAAGTTTTAACTATTTAAACAAGGAAATGCAAGTACAGCTTGGGAAAGTTCAGCCATCATTGACGGCAAAGAAGATGAGTACTGTGACCTACAGATTGACCCTGTTTTGATGTGAAATGTGTGTATCAGTCCCAGGACAAAAGCAAAAGACTGTGAAGATGCTGACTGAAGCTGGTAAGAGAGACATTATCCACAGTTAAACTAGTAAACTGAAAGGCCCACCCTGTGAGGAAGTCATTATTCCAAAAGTAACGTGAAAAGCCAAATTGCAGAATTAAATCTCTGTTCTTCAAGACAGAGACTTAATTCTGTCAAAACATGTCCTATGGTTCATTGTTACAACAGGAAGAACAAGATGTATGTTTTCAAGATGCAAGCTTAACTAACCCCAAAATTTACTTTTTTTTGCTAATAAACTAAATACATGGATGTCTTATAGTGCTGTCTAGTTGTCCTGGGGTCTCATTTATTAAACATTGCATGGAATCCATACTAAAAGTGTATTATGCAAATAAGGAGGGGCTGTGTCTTAAGGGGTCAACCTCTGTTGGTTAGCATTTTACTGCATCAGTCGAATCTACATGGCTTTTCCCCGCCATAAAGCATTGTTTAGTAGTTCTCCCATGTGCATGTTACTCCAACAGTGCCATTACATCCACCAAACAGCATTACACACAAATGTATTTGACCGTTTACAGCAATTAAAGTTATTGCTGCACACCTTGTCACGATGATCTGTAAAGTGTGGTGCACGTCATCCTGGAGATCATCGGGGAGAGAAATATGATGTTGAAAACCCAGAGAAAATGTTGGGCAGACTTTTATTTAAGATTTAAGATGGCTTATGGGCATTTTTTTTATTTATTTGGAATGTCCCATATGTATACTTAAGCGTCACCAGCGCACAAATGACTAACACATGAGTCCGTCCGTCCGTCTTCTTCCGCTCAGGCCCAGACGTCCCTCTCCCCGGCCACTTGAGCCAGCTCCTCAGGAGGAATCCCAAGGCGTTCCCAGGCCAGCCGGGAGAACGCCTTGGGTGTTGAATGCTTATGATCAAGATTCTCTATGATTAAAGTCTGATATGGAGTGACACTGAACGTCTGAGAGGAATCCTCATGCCGTTTGGTTGCACTTCACAACTTTACCATCTGAGTCCCATTTTCAAAATGAGCTTACTAATGGGTCAGAGTTGCTGTGAGGACCTCACATTTTCCCATCAAGTCTTTTTTAATAGATCCCAACCTTTGGGTGGAAAGTGGCGTATGCATGTTTCAGGCCCCATTTTGTGCGTATGCAAGCTTTACAAATGAGACCCTTGGTCAATTTATTGCACGTCTGTTGAAATCTTGCTTCTGTGTCTACAACCATCTGTGTGTGGAATTTTAAATTAGTATTGGTATCTTCTCAAAAGATAAAACTGATGTCAGTAGCTCTGCCGCTGTGTGGTGTAAAAGCAGCACACAGCAGCAAAAGTAGCTCTTTAAGAATAAAATTCCAGTTGTCATGTATGTTGGCAGCAGCATCATGTGGCATGGCTGTTTTGCTGCAGGAGAAACTAGTGCATTTCACAGAATAGATGGCATCATGACAAAAGAACATTAGGTTGAAATAGTGAAGCAACATCTCAAGTCATCGGTCAATAAGTTAAAGCTGTGACACCAATAGGTCTTCCAAAGGAACAATGTTTCCAAGCATACCTTCAAATTAGTTACAAGGTATCTTTTAAGACCTGAATTCAATCTGCCGGAGTTGTTGTCACAAAGCTCCTACCCAGTGCAATAGAAAATCTGTGAGCAGAGAACAAAAGGTGTATGAGCAAGACGGCCTACAAACCTGACATAGTTCCACTAGTTCTATCAGGATAAACTAGCTGAAAGTTCAGCAAACTGTTGGGAAAAGCTTGTGGAAGATTAGCCTAAATGTTTGGCCCAATTCGTGCAGTTGAAAAGGTACATTACCATATACTGAGGGAATGTGAACTTCTGAATTTGAAGAAAATTATAAAAACTCTCTAAAAAATTTCTTTATTATTCTTGGATTAAGCAGATAGAATTTATATGGCTAATCCTGATTGAACTCAAACAGGATAGATTTAGTCTGGATTAATGTCAGCCAGTGAGGGGGAAAAGTCTGTCTTTTCCATTTTCATTCAAACCATACAGTTCCACCCTTCTAGTTTGCAGATAGACATGCAAAGAAAGTAGATTTAGGAGTCGCCCTCAGTTGGCAGTAATGCTCTTGTCATAAGAGCCTCTTTAATAGAATGGTTCACCAATGTCTTGTCTTTAGGTCACCGCTGGTTCTAATATGAACAAATCAAGCATGTCAAGATGATGGTACATGTTTTCACAACACAGCATCAGGGAATAAAAAACATTGTGACACATAACTCACTGATGCATATAATCAGAGAGAAAATGTAAAGTTTAACCCAGTTTGTCAAGTCCTTCAATTATATTTAATTCAATCAAGAAATTTGTTTCTAATATGAAATGAGACTTGCATCTCACAAAGCTAAATTATGTAAAAAGAGAAAAAAATAATCTGGCTGCTTTTTTTAGTTTTAATACAAAAAGGTGCATCAAAAATTATTCATATCCTTCTCAATGATCACTTGAAAAATCTTTATGAACATCAGAACAATCTAGCGGTGGTTGCTGATCAGCTTTGCCCTGGTAATTAATTTCTAAGCCCTAAAGATGGTGATGAGCCCTAAATCTTTGAGGTTAGAAGAACTCCTGCCAACACATGAATTTTTAACACCCTTTACAGAATCTCTTATCAGATTCAATTCCAGCTAGTCAACTCCAGAACAATGTTACGTCCAATCAGAAGATAATAATAATTTCAACTTAACTGTACTGTAGATGTCTTTTACCATGACTTACTGAAAATAAAAGCCTTACAGGTTTAAAAGAGTGGTCTCTACGAGATGAATTTTTTTTCCACAGACTCACACAATATGTTTTAGACATTTTTAAGTGTTGAATGTTTTAAAACGGGAGCCAGACCAAGGCCATTCTCTAAGGGACCATTTGAGGATTTCCTTCAGTTTCCACATATATTCTAATTACAGGTCAGAAAGTTTCCCTTCATTTTTGACAAATCACATTTATTGCTCTGGTCTGGAATCTGAACAAAAATTTGTATGAGTTGGGTAAGATTTATGACAAGGCACATTTGGTGTTGGCTTTGAAGTGACTCAATGGTTTCCTTGTGCACATATGTGAATTTCAATGCTTTAAGAAAAGCTTGAGGATATATAGCACCTGCCCTGATATATGGGTTCTCGTTGGAGCTCTTGTTTTGAATTTGCCATTTTTTGTTGTCTCTGGGATGAGAGGCGACTTTTTCAGGTCTGTGGTCATAGTTCTCTGCCAGAAAAAAATGCTTGCTTCCTCTTGGTTTGTTGTTGCCTCATACAGAAGAATTGAATACCTTGGTTTCTTCTTCTTGAGTGGTAATAGGATGGAGCACAACATGGATGAATTGAGGCCATGTGAACTGTCATGCTGGTGATACTCTGGTCAGTTGTGTTGAAGAAAACAGCTGCATCAATAAGGAAATCAATGTAATATTTGCTCTTTAATTTAAACTTTCCTCTATGATCATAAGACATGGATCGTGACCAAAGAACAACAACCTAGATGTAAAAAGATGAGATGAGTTTCCATTACTCTTCTACTTCATTTTCAGTCATGCTAAAATGTTCTGCTGGTATTCCTTCGTCACATTTCTATTACTCAGAAACGTCTTGTAAAAATAGGAGAAATAGGAAGTACTGCGCCCACAAACATTGGTTGCAAATATTCGTGATTCAGTACAGTACATATTAAAATTCATATGGGTCAAATCTCAATTTATACACATTTTTTACAAAATGTAGAGCAAACCCCTGCCCAAAGCAGGTGAAGTGCAGATGGGTGAAACCATACAGTGATTCACCACTGAGCTTCATACATGGCCAGCCTGTGGCAATAAAGGCCCATCAATTTCCTTGGCACCCTTTAAAACACAGAACCCCATGGCTAGTCATCATTTTGCTTTTCAGATGCTCATCCCTGTCATTGGTTCATCCCTCCACCGCCTCAGATGACTCATAACACCAACTTGTTGCTGCTTAAGAACATATCCGAATGACCCAAAGTGTCCATCAAAAGGCAGCAGCTGCACTTCCCTTTTTTCTGAATTTCTTACTCTCTGCTTTCATCTCTCCATGTTTTTATTCTTTTTTATTTAGTGCCTTGACTGTCATATTGTGGTAAGCTTCTTTACTCTTCATATAGACAGTGTTTTATGGTGTGGATACAGGCACTGTAAAAATTCACTGTGGAAGAGAAAGCCCTGAAAGATACATCTTTGTCTGTCTCTCTTAGTCTGTCAGATTTCCATCCATCCATCTTCTTCAGTAGGGAGGCCCAGACGTCCTTCTCCCCAGCCACTTGGGTCAGCTCCACCGGGGGAATCCCAAGGCGTTCCCAGGCCAACCGAGAAACATAGTCCCTCAAGCGTGTCCTGGGTCTCCTCCCGATGGGATGTGCCCGGAACACCTCACCAGGGAGGCATCCAGGAAACATCCTAACCAGATGCCCGAGCCACCTCAACTGGCTCCTTTTGATGCGGAGGAGCAGCGACTCTACTCGGAGTCCTTCCCGGATGACTGAGCTCCTCACCCTATCTCTATTCTATCTCTACACTACACACTTTGTAGTGTGTCTGGGAGAACCCAGACACACTATGAAGAAAACTCATTTTGGCCGCTTGTATCCGGGATCTCGTTCTTTCGGTCATGACCCAAAGCTCATGACCATAGATGAGGGTAGGAACGTAGATCGACCGGTAAATGGAGAGCTTTGCCTTTTGGCTCAGCTCTCTCTTCTCCACAACGGACCGGTACAGGAACCACTTCGCAGCAGACACCGCACCAATCCACCAGGCGATCTCCCGCTTACCTGACTCCGCCAGATAGATTTGCTCCGCATATCCATCTGGAAACCTTCCGTTGAAGTAATTTTGGGAAGGGGCGAAAATACTGGTTAGCTGATTGGCCTATGTTGGTAATAGACGGGCCAAATAAACCAATCAGATTCGTCGTCGCTCGTAACAGAGCGACGACGAAAACACAACCACAAGCCAAGCTACTCTTGCTGCTGCAAGTAAAGGCTCGTTAGCTCAGCAGAGAAATACTCTGTAATTCCGATAAAACTTGCTCGATAGCCACGCTAACGCTAGTTTCATCGGCTGAAGCCGCCATGTTCTTTAGACTGAACTGACGCGCTTCCCGTTGCGTCACACCTCAACCCGCCTCAAAGCCAACGCTGATTGGACGTTCGTTTGGTGAACGGCTCCAAATTTTCTTCAACGGAGGGTATCCAGACTGATCTGCGAGTGAAACCTTGAAACCTCGCGAGATCAGGATGGTCTCACGAGGCTAATCTCCCGCTCCATCTTCCCCTCATTTGTAAATAAGACCCCAAGATACTTAAACTCCTCCACTAAGGGCTGTACATCCTCCCCAATCCGGAGAAGGCACTCTATCCTTTTCCGGCTCAAGACCATGGTCTCGGATTTGAAGGCACTGATCCTCATCCTGTCCACTTCACACTCGGCTGTGAAGCGCTGCAGTGAGAGCTGTAGATCACGCCCTGATGAAGCCAATAGAACTACGTCATCCGCGAATAGCAGAGACGCAATCTTAAGGCCACCAAAACAGATCCCCTCAACATCTTGGCTGCGCCTAGAAAGTCTCTTCATTAAAGTTATGAACAGAATAGGTAACAAAGGGCAACCTTGGTGGAGTCCAACTCTCACTGGAAACGAGTCCGACTTACTGCCGGTAATGCGGACCAGGCTCTGACACCGGTCATACAGAGACCTAACAGCCCTTATTAAAGGGTCCGGTACTCCATGCTCCTGGAGTACCCCCCACAGGACCCCCCGAGGGACAAGGTAGAATGCCTTCTCCGGATCCACAAATCACATGTAGACTGGTTGGGCAAACTCCCATGCACCCTCCAGGATCCTGCTGAGGGTATAGAGCTGATCCAGTGTTCCATGGCCAGGACGAAAACCACACTGCTCTTCCTGAATCCAAGATTTGACTATCGACGGACCAGAACCCCGGAATAGACCTTACCAGGGAGGCTTAAGAGTGTTTACCAAGTCGAGGTCAGCAGCTCACCACCCCCACTATAAACAGTGCTGGTACTGCACTGCTCCCCCCTCCTGGGATGCCAGATAGTGGACCAGAATCGCCTCGAAGGCGTACCGAAGTTTTTCTCCATGGCCTCTCCGAACTCTTTCCACGCCCGAATTTTTGCCTCAGCGACCAGCCAAGCCACCTGCCACTTGGTCTGCCAGTACACATCAGCTTCTTCCGGAGTTCCACAGGCCAATAAAGCCCGATAGGACTCCTTCTTCAGTATGCAGCTTCCCACACCGCTGGTGTCCACCAGCGTGCTAGAGGGTTGCCGCCGCGACATGCACCAATAACCTTGTGGCCACAGCTCCAACTAGCCGCCTCAGCAATGGAGGCACGGAACATGGTTCATACAGACTCAATGTCCCCCACCTCCCTTGGAACGTGTTCAGAGCTCTCCCGGAGGTGGGAGTTAAAGCTCTGCGTCACGGGGGACTCTGCCAGACGTTCCCAGCAAACCCTCACAATACGTTTGGGCCTACCAGGTCTGACCGGCTTCCTCCCCCACCATTGGAGCCAACTCACCACCAGGTAGTGGTTGGTGGAGAGCACCGCCCCTCTCTTCACCCGAGTGTCCAAGACATGCAGCCACAGGTCAGATGAAACAATAAAGTCGATCATTGAACTACAGCCTAGGGTGTCTTGGTGCCAAAAGCACATATGGACACCCTTATGCTTGAACATGGTGTTTGTGATGGACAATCCATGATGGGCACAGAAGTCCAAAAACAGAAAACCACTCGAGTTCAGATCAGGTGGGCCATTCCTCCCAACCACGCCCCTCCAGGTCTCACTGTCATTGCCCATGTGAGCATTGAAGTCCCCCATTAGAACAAGGGAGTCCTCAGGAGGAGCACTCTCCAGTACCCCTTCTATGGACTCCAAAAAGGGTGGGTAATCTGAACTGCTGTTTGGCACATAAACAGCAGTCAGAACCCGTTCCCCCACACGTATGGGGAGGGAGGCCACCCTCTCGTTCACCGGGGTAAACCCCAACTTACAGGTACCAAGATGAGGGGCAACAAGTATACCCACTCCTGCTCGGCGCCTGCAGGTGGTGAGCCCACTGGAAGGGGGACCCATGTTTCCTCTTTGGATTATACTCCATGGGTAAAAGCCCGGCCACCATGCGCTCACCAGCGTTCCCCTCCTCCATGCCTGGCTCCAGAGTGGGCCCTGGTGATTCGCATCCGGGCGGGGGAACAATACGTTTATTTATCGTACTCATCATAAGGGGTCTTTGGGCTGCTCTTTGTCTGGTCCATCACCTAGGACCTGTCTGCCTTGGGTGACCCTACTAGGGGCATAATGCCCCTGTCAGCATAGCTCCTGGGGTCAGTGGGACACTCAAACCCCTCCACTACAATAAGGTGGCAGCCCAGGGAAGGGAGTGAGATTTTGTTGAATTAAATGCTATTCATGCATTTACAACATGTCTTTAGTGTGACACACATGACAGTGTGTTATATATAGCTGCTTCCTAATGAATATCAGAATCAGCTTTATTTGCCAGGTATGTGTACACATACAAGGAAACAAACTCTGGATTGTACAATGTTCATGATGTGCTTACTTATTCAGTAATACAACAATGCAGTAATAAAATAAAATAAAAACAGTACAGAGAACAAATATAAACTCACAACAAACAAGATGAAACATTGAGACAATAATGCAGTGGTGCAATGAGCAAATGATGCCGGAGTAAATATTTCCATTCTTATTATGCACATGTTGTACATAATAAGAATGTTCTTATTCGGTTCTCTCTCTTTTTCTGTTCTCTCTCTCTTCGGTGATGGTCGCTTTTTTTTTCTCTGCTCTGGCTCTGCACCCCCCCCCCGCTCTTTTTTAGCTCTGTCTTCATATCACCTGAACGCTGAAAACTATGGATCTGGTAAGCTGGTCTCTCAATGCTATTGATAAAAAAATTTCAACGGGTAGACAGGGAAGAGGGGACCCGTCCTGTCCTAACGGGACACATTTCGTGGGATACACCCTAGATTCCTGGATGAAATACAATATGGTGTGTTTTTCGATTTTTTTCAGTCGAGGACGTGGAAGACGTATACATGTTTGGATTCATGATACTGCTAATTGGATTCTGTGGATTTTTGATGTATCGGCAAATTCAGCGGATGTCGGTAGCAATTATGGCCTTGATCAGGCTACCGGCTGCATATGACACGATCACTAAGGCAGTGAATGAACAGACCCATAAGTTGGAGGAGCAGAGCCGGAAGCTGGATGTGCTGGAACACAGACTGGCTCTGGTGGTTAAATTCATAGGGGAGATGGTATAAAATCTGGATGTGAAACGCGGAAAAAGACCAACAAATTTGGAATATTGGATGTGCCACGTGGAGCCAGCAATAGGACTTAAAGCTGACGGAAAAGTTGGTGCAGCTTGTTTGCATAACAAATCGTGTATTTGGATTATGCCTCCCCTATCAAAAACTCCTCTGGATGTTATGGCGAGAGAGCTCAGAACTGCCCCCCGCTCATTCCTCCCCCGCTGACATCTGTGGATGCTTCTGAACTGTGGGCCTGTTGATAATATCAAGGACAATGGCACTCTGGGGAGCGTTCATGGAAATATAACAACTCTCACCCAAACACACACACATAACTGATGCCCACAACAACATACGAACTTCATGCGACTAGTCTTCAAGGTTAACCCCCTGCATAAATGTTGTGTTGTCATTTTTTGCTTTTCTCATGTGAGTTTTTTTTATACTGTATCCTGGAATAGGATGTGTGAAATATGTATTTTTTTCCTCTCCCTCCCTAAATTTGGTTCCTATCTTTCCACAGAGTTAATGGCAGCACCCTATGGTAACCGCGTCAGGCGGGGTCCTTGGCAGCAAGGCCTCAGTCAATCGTTCCCCCGAAATGTTTGTGATGTATGTGATGGATGGTTGTGCTGGAACTGTAATTTCCCTCTGGGATTATTAAAGTATTTCTGTTTCTGATGTTGGAGGCGGAAGTGATTCACAGGTGCACATATGCATGCAACCATACATGTCAACAGTGTGATAAGTGCAGAAATGGGAAAGCTGGGATAAATGAGAATTATATACAGTGTTATAATTCCAGGTGGTGAATTGGGTAAACAGTAACTGTGTATTGGGTATGTAAGAAACTGTTCCTAACTCAGTTGCTTGTGGTGTACAGGGCTCTGTGTCACCTACCAGAGGGGAAAAGTTGGAACATGTTGTGGCCAGGGGGACATGGATCTGCAGTCATGTGTAATTATTAATACATAATATGGCATATTCAGGTAAAAATGAAATGTAGAAATGCAGGGGGAAAAGCTGCCGATTGAGGAACGATGTAAGAAAACTGTGCAATAGCATACACATAAAAAGCTGCACAAAACACATGAAAATAATGAAAAAAAATTTGTAAAATTAATGTTACTACTTTCATGCATGATGTGTGTGTGTGTGTGTGTGTGTGTGTGTGTGTGTGTGTGTGTGTGTGTGTGTGTGTGTGTGTGTGAAAAAGAAAATATTATACAGACTGTAAAAATAAATAAATGCGTTCAGGCATATGTCACAAATGCAGTAATGTTCAATTCAATTCAATTTTATTTATATAGCGCCAAATCATGAAACATGTCATCTCAAGGCACTTTACAAAATCAAGTTCAATCATATTATACAGATTGGGTCAGATTATACAGATTGGTCAAAAATGTCCTATATAAGGAAACCAGTTGATTGCATCAAAGTCCCGACAAGCAGCATTCACTCCTGGGGAACCGTAGAGCCACAGGGAGAGTCGTCTGCATTGTACATGGCTTTGCTGCAATCCTTCATACTGAGCAAGCATGAAGCGACAGTGGGAAGAAAAACTCCCCATTGACGGGAAGGAAAACCTCCGGCAGAACCGGGCTCAGTATGAACGGTCATCTGCCTCGACCGACTGGGGTTACAGAAGACAGAGCAGAGACACAACAAGAGAGATAAAAAAGCACAGAAGCACACATTGATCTAGTAATCTGTTCTACATTAGATGGTAGTAGCGGGTAAGCCGTCTTCTCTGGATGATGTCACAGTTAACAGAACGCCAGACCAGGTGTACCTACTATGAAGACAGTCATTTCAATGTAATACAATGCAAAACTGGAGAACAGTAGACTGAAGAACAGTAGAAATCAGTAAAGTGAGAAAATTAGACCCTGATGTCCTCCATTAGCCTAAGCCTATAGCAGCATAACTATAGAGATAGCTCAGGGTAACATGAGCCACTCTAACTATAAGCTTTGTCAAAAAGGAAAGTTTTAAGATTAGTCTTAAAAATAGATAGGGTGTCTGCCTCACGGACCAAAACTGGGAGTTGGTTCCACAGGAGAGGAGCCTGATAGCTAAAGGATCTGCCTCCCATTCTACTTTTAGAGACTCTAGGAACCACCAGCAGACCTGCAGTCTGAGAGCGAAGTGCTCTGTTAGGAACATACGGGCTAATCAGAGCTCTGATATATAATGGAGCTTGATTATTAAGGGCTTTATACGTTAGAAGGAGAATTTTAAATTCTATTCTTGATTTAACAGGAAGCCAATGAAGGGAAGCTAAAATTGGAGAAATATGATCCCTCTCGTTTATTTTCATCAGAACTCTTGCCGCAGCATTTTGGATCAGCTGAAGACTTCGAACTACATTTTGTGGACTTCCTGATAGTAAAGAATTACAATAGTCCAGCCTTGAAGTAATAAATCCATGGACTAGTTTTTCAGCATCAACCCTGGACAGAATGTTTCTAATTTTGGCGATATTCCGGAGGTGAAAAAAGGAAACTCTGGAAACCTGTTTAATATGGGATTTAAATGACATGTCTTGGTCGAAAACAACACCAAGATTTTTAACTTTATTACCAGAGGCCAAGTTAATGCCATCCAGATTAAGTGATTGATTAAGAACTTTATTTTTTGAAGACTCTGGCCCAAAGATTACAACTTCTGTCTTGTCAGAATTTAAATGCAGGAAATTTAAAGTCATCCAGCTTTTGATGTCATCAAGACATGACTGCAGTCGGAGTAACTGATTGGATTCATCAGTATTTATGGATAAATATAGCTGAGTGTCATCAGCATAACAATGGAAATTAATCCCATGCTGTCTGATAATTTTGCCAATCGGAAGCATATATATAGTAAATAGAATTGGTCCAAGGACTGAACCCTGTGGTACTCCACAAGAGACCCTAGAGTTTGAGGAAGATTTATTATTAACATGAACAAACTGGAATCTGTCCGACAGATAAGATTTAAACCAGCCTAATGCTTTTCCCTTAATCCCTACAGTATGCTCAAGTCTTTGTAGGAGAATATTGTGATCAACTGTATCAAATGTGGATGTTTACATGACAGTGCAGGGCACTAACTTTAAAGTCTAACTCTTGGACTGAATGTATTTTTACGCAGATGCATTCAAATACTCACCAGAGTAAAGAAATGTATTTCATATGTGAATTATGTGCGCCGTTTGGAAGTAATTCCGATAAAACTTGCTGTATAAGCGAAAGAGCCCGAACATTCTTCAATTGGGCTGTTTCGGAATGTGACGTCACAAACAGAACTAGTACCGTGCATCCGGCTGCTAACACTACGACTTTCACTACCGATTTATTAAATTTAATTAATAACTCTTACTCTACGTACAAAAAATTTATAAAAAAAAATGTCTGATACATCTACAAACTCCACCTCAAGCATCGGCTCCTCCAATGCCGAATATATGTACGAAGAAACGGAGTTTGAACAAGATGAACCTGAGGAGACTATATCTAATGCTGCCCAAGACATAGAGCCCATGCTCCATATTAAGTACCCCTCAAAATCCTCGCTCGTGAAGTGTGAATTGCATAAAACGCTTTTGTCACTGCCAGAAATCCAGTCCTTTCGCGTTTCTTTTACGAATTTATCCCATTTCTTTCGGACCTTTTGATCCTTTGGCCAAGTATGTAGCGCTATTTTCTGGCCTGCACTAGACCGCGGTGAAGTTGGCTTGACATTGGAAATTCAAGCTCCGCGGAGTCAGCGGAGCACTCTTGAGAAACAAAAATCAAATCAGATTTGTTGACTGTCCCACCGCGTATGGGAGAAGGGAACAGCTGAGAGACGCTGGCCGAAATCGGAGTCCTTCAACCGGATCAACCGTGAGCTAGATCCCGCTGACCCCGCGGAGCTTGAATGTCCAATGTCAAACCAATATCACCGCGGTCTGCACTTCAGCCAACTACGCACCTAGAAGGCATTTTATTGTGGACTTAGTTCTGCAATTTTTTTTAATACAATGTACAATGTATGCAAACCCTCTGGCATGAGTGTGAAAAGGATTAATAGGACAAAAACACAGAAATAATCCTTAGTGAACAATGTTTGTTTTAACCTACTGGGCGGGTCGTCCTTTCTGCTGAAGCGCTGTGTCCAACTCCGCTTTCTGATGTTACATAAACATGTCTGAACGTCCATCCATCCATTTTCTGACCCGCTTAATCCCTCATGGGGTCGCGGGGGTTGCTGGTGTCTATGTCCCGATATAAAATAATTGTAGCCCTGTGGTTTCATGCTTCCATGCTCTCTCGTGTGTACTGCCTGGCGTGTTTATAAGGCAGCTGTATATGTCACTGTACGGAACCCTTGGCCAGCATTTCACAGACTCGCTCCGTCCCTTCAGGCTTTTGCTGTGTGGATCTGGCAATCTGATACCATCAACCATCAACTTACTCTTATAACAATCTTGTGATACGTTATCTAAAGAAGAAAAATATGTCGAGAACTTGTCGTTTCCTCTGTTTGTGCCCGCTATGCGTTCGACTTCTGCCTTCCAGTCCGGCGCGCATGCGCGAAAAACCCGGATGAAGACAATAGCAATGAAATGGTCTATAAGCGACACTACAGCCACCAACTACGCACCTAGAAGGCATTTTATTGTGGACTTAGTTCGGCGATTTTTTTTAAAAAGCGCTTGCAGATTTGGTGTGTGAAAAAAAATACTCGAAAACATCCATATATCCTTGTTTGCCGTACCGGTTGTACAACATAAACACCTGTGTGTTTCTATGCAAGTTCGCTTCGCGCTTTCTCAGTGTTCTTGAACTGACGTCACACGTCGGAAATGGCCGATTGTAAACGAAGGCAGCACTCAAACGCGGAATACCATAAAATGCGCAATATTTCATATTTAAACTTAATTTGAACACTTTTGATACATGAATATTCAAAGTTTACCTTGTTCTGGAAGTTATTCAACGGTTTTCAGGATTTCTTTTCAGTCCAAGAGTTAGACTTTAACTATAGGATTACTCAGTGTCGCTGTGCCACATGTTGTCATCAGGATGTTACTGTAGCTGTCCCTGACCCAAATCTGACTCTGAACTATGCTTTTGTTACCTGTGCTTTACTTAATCTTAGGGCTAGAACACAAGATTCTCAAAGGTGGACTCTGGGAGCGGAGTAAGACACTGAACACCAGAAGTAGAATTTTGTTGGTACCATATATTGTGCAGAAAAAAACAAGAACAACAGACAGACAGATATTCTATTCTTGCCTTAATAGGTTCCCAGCTCGCCATCAACACCTGGCCTATATAAAGACAGGACCAGTATAAATTCATGTGCACATCCCTCATAACCATCACAGTACAAAATGGTATTACAATTAATTCATCAAATAGCAATCAAACATTGTACAATTAGTTCAAACAATCAATTTCCTTATAAATAATGCCTGGTTTACATTCATTATTAATCCATAGTATAATAAAATGAATTTCCAATAAATAGTACATGCTATTCATACAAATCAAACATTGGGCAATAATACAAATTCCTTTACAATAAAGATATTTAAAGAAACGGCTAGGCTACCACATAGAAGTGAATGAGGAAATGAATGAGCTGCCAAGCTAAGGTTGGCACACTTACCAATTCCGTGGTTTCACAATAAAAACCCTGCTACTTGCCCAATCAGGCCCCAGTAGGTGGCTCCTATAACCTGATGACAGATATTTAGAACAGAACTTTTGACAGACTTTGTAAAATGAGCAAGTGAGCAACTTGAACATACCTCCAACAAACTTCTCCAAGCTCCTCCTCCCTAGCCTTTCCTGGCAACCAATACTTCCTGCTTATATAGTCTCTTCATTGGCTCTCCACAGTCACATGACAATGTGATGTCAGAGCAGGGTAGTATTGATTATTCTTAAAAGGAAGATTACAAGTTTGTTTTTCCAAAGCTTTGCCTGGATTACACTTTCATCATTTCAAAGGAGGATTTCTTTGTGTGTACGCTATGAACGATCAAAGAAAGGGAACGTATTGTTTTTGGTACTTCTCTCTCTCTCTTTGTGTGTGTGTGTTGTTTTTAATACATTTCATATATATTGCAACCTGAACTGGTGTCTTATTCTCATGCTCAGTCTTCTCTCTATAGCAGGTGTAGGGAGAAGCTTGCCAGCAGTGTTGCAACTTGTAGTCCAGTTCGACTCCATTTATCCCATATTACAGATTATGTAGATGTGCTTCACTAAATTAATACCTGCACAATGGATTAAAATTAAGGTGTAAAAAAATAGCCATCTTGACATTTCTGGCTGTGCAGTATCCATATTTTAAGATGTGTCCACAAGCTGTTGGACAATTACTTCATGTTCTGTTTCAGGCATTTCAATTGCGAGATGAGTGGATCTCTAACAGTCTAGACAGCGTGTTGGGACATTGAGTCATTTTTTTATAGTAATCTGCAATACTTCTGAGAGCACTTGGAAAATATTGTGTTGGCTACCAGAGTTTGATACATCCAATCAATTGTTTGGAGTGCCGATTTTGCACACATTGATATTTGGATGATAATGAAGTAATATATTGTGCCCCTCCCTGGGCTGCCACCTTACCGTGGTGGAGGGGTTTGAGTGTCCCAATGATCCTAGGAGCTATGCTGTCAGGGGCTTTAAGCCCCTAGTAGGGTCACCCAAGGCAGACAGGTCCTAGGTGAGGGACCAGACAAAGCGCAGCCCAAAACTCCCCTTATGATGAGTACGATTATTGGACCTCGTGTTCCCTCGCCCGGACGCGGGTCACCGGGGCCCCACTCTGGAGCCAGGCCTGGAGGTGGGGCACGTTGGCGAGCGTCTGGTGGCCGGGCTTTTGCCCATGGAGCCCGGCCGGGCTCAGCCCGAAGAGGCGACATGGGTCCCCCTTCCGATGGGCTCACCACCTGTCGGAGGGGCCAAAGGGGTCGGGTGCATTGTGCAACGGGTAGCAGTAGAGGGCGGGGACCTTGGCGTTCCGATCCTCGGCTGCAGAAGCTGGCTCTTGGGACGTGGAATGTCACCTCTCTGGTGGGGAAGGAGCCTGAGCTTGTGCGCGAGGTTGAGAGGTTCCGACTAGAGATAGTCGGATTCACCTCGACGCGCCGCTCTGGCTCTGGAACCAGTCTTCTTGAGAGGGGCTGGACATTCTTCCACTCTGGAGTTGCCCATGGTGAGAGGCGCCGAGCTGGGGTTGGCATACTTGTTGCCCCCCATCTCGGTGCCTGCACGTTGGGGTTTTCCCCGGTGAACGAGAGGGTGGCCTCCCTCCGCATTCGTGTGGGGGGACGGGTTCTGACTTTTGTTTGCGTTTTGCGCCAAACAGCAGTTCAGATTACCCACCCTTTTTGGAGTCCTTGGAAGGGGTACTGGAGAGTGCCCCTCCTGGGGACTCCCTCGTTTTGCTGGGGGACTTCAACACTCACGTGGGCAATGACAGTGGGACCTGGAGGGGCGTGGTTGGGAGGAATGGCCCACCTGATCTGAACTCGAGTGGTGTTTTGTTGTTGGACTTCTGTGCTTGTCATGGATTGTCCATCACAAACACCATGTTTAAGCATAAGGGTGTCCATATGTGCTCTTGGCACCAGGACACCCTAGGTCGCAGTTCAATGATCGACTTTGTTGTCGTTTCATCTGACCTGCGGCCGTATGTCTTGGACACTCGGGTGAAGAGAGGGGCGGAGCTCTCCACCGACCACTACCTGGTGGTAAGTTGGCTCCGAAGGCGGGGGAGGAAGCCGGTCCGACCGGGCAGGCCCAAACGTACTGTGAGGGTTTGCTGGGAACGTCTGGCAGAGTTCCCTGTGAGGCGGAGCTTTAACTCCGACCTCCGGGAGAACTTTAAACACGTCCCGAGGGAGGCGGGGGACATTGAGTCTGAATGGACCATGTTCCACGCCTCTATTGTTGAGGCGGCTAGTCGGAGCTGTGGCCGCAAGGTTGTTGGTGCATGTCGCTGCGGCAACCCTCGAACCCGCTGGTGGACACCAGCAGTGAGGGAAGCCGTCAAGCTGAAGAAGGAGTCCTACCAGGCTTTTTTGGCCTGTGGGACTCCGGAAGCAGCTGATGTGTACCGGCAGTCGAAGCGGCAGGCGGCTCGGCTGGTCGCCGAGGCAAAAACTCGGGCGTGGGAAGAGTTCGGAGAGGCCATGGAGAAAGACTTCCGTACGGCTTCGAAGCAATTCTGGTCCACTATCCAGCGTCTCAGGAGGGGGAAACAGTGCAGTACCAACACTGTTTACAGTGGGGGTGGTGTGCTGCTGACCTCGACTCGGGACGTTGTGCGTCGGTGGGCGGAATACTTCGAAGACCTCCTTAATCCCACCAACACGTCTTCCATTGAGGAAGCAGAGCCTGAGGACTCTGGGTCGGGTTCTCCCATCTCTGGGGCTGAGGTTGCCGAGGTTGTTAAAAAGCTCCTCGGTGGCAAGGCCCCGGGGGTGGATGAGATTCACCCTGAGTACCTTAAGGCTCTGGATGTTGTGGGGCTGTGTTGGTTAACGCGGCTCTGCAATATTGCGTGGACATCGGGGGCAGTTCCCCTGGATTGGCAGACTGGGGTGGTGGTCCCCCTATTTAAAAAGGGGGACCGGAGGGTGTGTTCCAACTACAGAGGAATCACACTCTTAAGCCTCCCTGGTAAGGTCTATTCAGGGGTTCTGGAAAGGAGGGTCCGTTGGATAGTCGAATCTCGGATTCAGGAAGAGCAGTGTGGTTTTCGTCCTGGCCGTGGAACACTGGACCAGCTCTATACCCTCAGCAGGATTCTTGAGGGGGCATGGGAGTTTGCCCAACCAGTCTACATGTGCTTTGTGGATCTGGAGAAGGCATTCGACCGTGTCCCCCGGGGGATCCTGTGGGGGGTACTCCGGGAGTATGGAGTACCGGACCCTTTAATAAGGGCTGTCAGGTCTCTGTACGACCGGTGTCAGAGTCTGGTCCGCATTGCCGGCAGTAAGTCGGACTCGTTTCCGGTGAGAGTTGGACTCCGCCAAGGTTGCCCTTTGTCACCGATTCTGTTCATAACTTTTATGGACAGAATTTCTAGGCGCAGCCAAGGTGTTGAGGGGATCCGTTTTGGTGGCCTTAGGATTGCGTCTCTGCTATTCGCGGATGACGTGGTCCTATTGGCTTCATCAGGGCATGATCTACAGCTCTCACTGGAGCGGTTCGCAGCCGAGTGCGAAGCGGCCGGGATGAAAATCAGTGCCTCCAAATCCGAGACCATGGTCTTGAACCGGAAAAGGATAGAGTGCCTTCTCCGGGTTGGGGAGAATGTGCTGCCCCTAGTGGAGGAGTTCAAGTATCTTGGGGTCTTGTTCACGAATGAGGGGAAGATGGAGCGGGAGATCGACAGGCGGATTGGTGCAGCGTCTGCTGTGAAGCGGGCGCTGTACCGATCCGTTGTGGTGAAGAGAGAGCTGAGCCAAAAGGCGAAGCTCTCGATTTACCGGTCGATCTACGTTCCTACCCTCATCTATGGTCACGAGCTTTGGGAGGAGGCCCAGGGGAAGGACACGCTGGAGGGACTATGTCTCCCGGCTGGCCTGGGAACGCCTTGGGATTCCTCCTGAGGAGCTGGCCCAAGTGGCTGGGGAGAGGGACGTCTGGGCCTCCCTACTGAAGCTGCTACCCCCACGACCCGACCCCGAATAAGCGGAAGAAGACGGACGGACGGACGGATATTGTGTTACTCTATCATATTGTTCTTATGAGCAGGAACAGTTCAGGCTCCTATAATTATCCCTAGAGAGCCATTGTTGCTGCTATTCCCATAGATACAGTCCTGCTCACCTGCTCCTGCTGATAGCTTGTGCTTGATGCAAAACAGCAAATGATAAAAAGCATTTAAAAAGATAGTCATTATGAGGAAAACAAAGAAAAACATAATGTTTAACGTGTCAATGGTATTGGCACCCTTTGCTGCAAATCAGTATTTAAACCCAATTCGGCATAATAATGCTATTATTAGTAAGCACAAGTACTCCAAAGGGTATAAAGCCATCTCCAAAGACCTTGATATCCCTGTTTCAATGGTGTGTCATGTTATTAAGAAGTTTCCCAGGCATGGAACTGTCAGGAACCTCCCTGGACGTGGGGGAAATGGTGGAAAAAAACACCACGTCACACATCTAAACACCTAAAGAACAACCTGGAGCAGTCTGGTGTGATTATTTCAGCAAGTACCATACGCCGCATACTAAACAAAGTGGGGCTTTATGGGCGAAGGCCAAGGAAGACCCCATTGCTAAAGAAAAGACATAAAAAAGAACAACTGATCTTCGCAAAAGAGAACCTGGACAAACCTCGAGCCTTCTGGGACAACATTTTATGGACAGATGAAACAAAAGTGGAGCTTTTCGGTAATTCACACAAACAGTATTTTACAGATGCCGCAATGAAGCCTTTAAAGAAAATAACACCATACCAACAATCAAGCATGGTGGAGGATCCATAATGCTGTGGGGCTGCTTTGGGGCATCTGGTACTGAAGGCCTTGACCGTATCACAGGCATCATGAAATCAGAAGATTATCAAAAAATTCTAGAGCAAAATGTCTTGCCCAGTGTAAGAAAACTTGGTTTGAGGCGAAGATCCTGGGTCTTCCAGCAAGATAATGACCCAAAGCACACCTACAAAAGCACGCAGGCATGGTTGAAAGGAAAAAATGGACTGTTTTAAAATGGCCAGCAATGAGTCCTGATCTCAATCCAATTGAAAATCTTTGTGTAGAGCTGAAATCTGCCATTGGAGAAAGGAACCCTGCAAATGTACAAGAGCTTGAGCAGATTGCAAAAGCTCTTGCCACCCGAGAAGTGCAAGAAGCTTATAGATGAATATAAGAAACGTTTGGAGGCTGTCATTGCTGCCAAAGGCTGTGCAACCAAATATTAGGGAGGGGTGTCAATATTACTGCACATGCTGGTTTTCTGTTTTGTCCTTTTGTGCTGAAATGGCAACTGTCTTTCTTAAATTACTTTGGACCTCAAGTTGAAAGATTCTGTTGATATAAGTTTTGAACATTTCCATTTATTTCTGAAGATATTCAGTCAGCTATGCAAAACATGAAGGAGTGGCAATAATGGTGAGCAGGACTGTACCTGGCCTTTGGAATCTGTAACCTGTTGTAGTGTAATAAAGGCTCAAAGGCAACTATTCTGTATTATTTCACAGACTTGTCACTGAAAGGCTTTCCCCAGGGACGATATATTGTACACCCCTGGATTTTACTGGGGGTTCTTTTCGGTATGACGGATGGTACATGGTTAAGTTCTTTTTTTCATCTTTTATGTAGATTCTTTTTCTTTTTTAAGGTTATTTATACAAGCTTGCTGGTAAAAACCTGGACAGATGTTTCCCAAACAATGTGGTTAGCTGATGGGAAATGCTGGGTGATTGATATATATTTTTTGTCCTATGTTTTTGATAAATCCATTCTACACAGACGTAGTTTGGTATAATCAAAATGAAAAATATCTCTCTATAATAATATTTCTGCCTGTTTTTGATAGTTCTGGCAGTGGAACCGGTGTCCCAAGGCCTGGAGAAGCTCCCTGAAGATTTGAACTGGTCCTACTCAGGTCTGTGTGTTTTTTCTCAAGTTTTTCTAGTTTGTGATCACTGACTATGATATCAGTACTGGGAGTCTAGAATATGATTCCTTGTGTTTATTGGCTGCAAGTGAAATTTTAAGGTTTACAAGACCTTTTCTTTAGTGCTTATGAAGCAGAGTTTTTTTTTATTGTGATGTAATAAAATTAAATCCATTTTCCAAAAATAAACACTCACTGGGATGGCATGCTGCAGCCACAAAACCCCATGTAAGACTGAAACCCCAAAGACAGCAGAATGAATATCTGATGCTGTTAACCTCTCCCATTTGGAAAGGTTGATCTGTCTCGGACCATATGGTTCGATGACTTCAGCTAACTCAGCACGGAGCCCCTGCAGAGTTAAGCTACGATCAGACAGAAACAAAGAGTGGACGCAGACAGGCAGTAATGACCCCCTTTAGGGAGAGATTAGAGTTTTACTGCTCAAGAGAGCAGTAAAACTGTAAACACATGCCATCAATGAGCTAAAAGAAGAGCTATTATGGTTATTAACCTTCACCTCTAGGGATCATGTTAGTGGTAACATACTAAGCTGTAAGATAAGGATCTAATCTGAACTACCTCTACCTACCTCTACAATTAGAATGTTAGAAATGTGGAACTGTTAGAACAGTCAGCAGGTTACAAACTTTACTGCTGAAGACCTGTAAAATTCTGCTTGTGCTGCAAGGAAAGTAAATCAGTGTGTTAATAGATTTCCACTGTTGTCATCATAGTGGATGAGCTCAGTTCTCCATGATTTGAACTGCCGCCTCTACAACAGTATTATCCTTTTCTTCAGGTTTTGACAGATTAAGTAGCCACTGGTATACTGTGTTGCAAACCAAATTTCAAATATCGCAGCCAATTGCTGTGTAAATGGCTCTAAAACTATATGTCCCTTGTGCGTATTATTTTCTTTAACTTGCAAAGTTTGACTGACAGTCTTGCAGCACCCTGTCTGTATACAACCTATGACAACCTATGACATGAGATATCGCCAGACAGAGGTTGATCTTGGCCAGAGTGAAGCTGGAACAGTGGTCATTATATTTTGTGGTGCTAAAAGCAAAGTTCTAAGTTTATTAAGCATAAAAACAATTTTTTCTTCAAGCTTTATCCATACACAACTAACTTAAAGTGCAATGAAGTATGTTTATGTTCTTCTTTTTTTTTTTTTTTTTTGGTTTTATGTTAATCTAATATTTAGGGATTGTTAAAACTCACATTGATTACCCATATGTTTAAAACACATCACACACACAGGCCTTAATAGTTTATTTTTTACATGACTGGATGGCCCTGTTTTTTATTAATGTTATATAATTTTGTTATTTCTCCTCTTATTTTCAGTCCCCTTATGGTTAGTCTCGGCACATTTTGTGAACAAATAACAAGTGATGCTTGTTATCAGTTTGTCTGCAAACCACATTATCTCCAAATGATAAAATTCAATAAGGGGAATATAAATAACCAGGAATCAATAGTAACCAAACAGATTTAATAAAGAAAACATTTGTTTTCATGAAACACGTTCCTTAGTCTGTATGCCAAATAATTGACCCACTCATAACTGCCGACCTTGGATGCATAAAAGGCAGCACATTAAAACTTTTCCACCCTATTACTGCTATTATCTATGACAAAGAACAAATCTCAATAGGTGCACCTGCATTTCTTCCTTCAGATGATTCTCCATCTCCTTGTTGGAGCTTTACAATCAATTTGTCTGCCACCCTCCCCTTGTTTGTCAAATTGTAATTGGTTTTTAGTGTGATACACTGACATAAATAATGAATAACCTGTCAGCAGCAGAAGTGAAGTGGATATGCACTTACCCTTTCTCTCTATTGGGTCTGGAAGTTCATCAGCCCAACCAAAGTCCTCACAGTGGTAGTTCATTGAGATTTACTGTAACTGTAGCCATTGTGTGTGTATGTGTGTGTGTGTGTGTGTGTGTGTGTGTGTGTGTGTGTGTGTGTGTGTGTGTGTGTGTGTGTGCATGTGTACACAAGCTTGTTATTGTGTCCATCTCCATTTCTCGCCTTGTGCTATCCTCTGAGCCAAAAGTAAAAGCATTAACATTTGAAAGGACCACATTTCATTGTGAGGCACAGTGCGCAGCCTTTTTAGTTGGGTCAGAAGTGGGGGGCACTGAGGGGAAATGAACGAATGAAAGCAAGACGGGCAGCAGACTGGGAGAGTGAGTGTCAGAACTTTCAAGACAGGATACACCCAAATCCCTATAGGCCTTTAGAATAAACTCTCCTCAAACAAACCATGCTTGTTCTGCAACAAGTTTAAATGACTACAGTCATCACACTAAATGTGGTCAGACAGCTGAAACCAGATATTTCCCTTCACTGTGAAGAAACAAAACATAGACATAACTGTCTGACATTAAGGTATTTCCTCAGAAGATTTTTACTTTCCTTAAATTTAAAAGTCTACGCCCACTAGGATTAGTATGCCTTCAAACAATTAGTTAAAATGCTAAATTGATAATGCCAATAACTTCTGAGAGGTTCATTCATAACCTCTGATTTAAATGGTGGCACAGATGTGGATGTATTTTACAGCAGCCCTTAGTTGTAGAGGAATTAAAATTGCAGCAGGGCCGAGCGCAATTTGTGGCAGCGGCATCTGATACTGGCTCTTCCCGTGGCACTTTCACTGGCATGTGCCTGCCAAGAAGGTGCCACGGCTCCTCCCGCACTGTTGTTTCTGTTTTTGGGCAAACTGTTTGTTATAGATGCCTGTTAGATTATAACTACTTTCAAATAATCATATTTTATTTATATTATTTGCAATAAAAGCTGAGACACAGCAGCCTCAATATGCAGCGGCTTAGAGTGGCACTTCCGGTGGCAGCTGAAGGTAATAGTGGCACTTACAGTGAGCAGCTCATAACTAACCTGACATCCCGTTTGCCAATAATCAGCATCGCTTCCATGAAAACAGCAGCAGCCGGCGTGGGATGTTGGAGGCTTTTACAACCGGTCTGGTATCTTGGCAGGATCCTAGCATCTTCTGGCCTTATTGTGGCGTCTTCGTGGCACCCAAGGGCCGCAGACTTCCGAAGTGTGCCAGCGTGTTTTTATATCACCACATTTGTTTTTATTATCACGAGTCAAACCACTTTTTTATTAAATTGTTTAAAAATGTTTATTAACTTATGTCTGCGACAGACTGGCGACCTGTCCAGGGTGTACCCCGCCTCTCGCCCAGTGAACGCTGGAGATAGGCACCAGCACCCCCCCGTGACCCCATGAGGGATTAAGCGGTTTGGAAAATGGATGGATGGATGGATTAACTTATGTGAATTTAGCACATGATTAATTGAAAGTAAATATAGAATAGGTATTAAATAACCCCAAAATCAAAGCATTTGCCTATAAACAGCAACAGAAGTGCAGCAGGCGGCCTGCTGGCTTAGTGACACCTTGTGGCAGCTGCATGCCACTGCAGCTGCCACAAGGTGCCAGAGGACCTGCCATTAGTTACGGCAGCTGGACTGCCGGCGTTGTGACACCTTCTGGCAGGCAGCTGCCGAAAGTTTCACAAGCTTTTATTGGAAATAATATCAATAAAACATGATTATTTGGAAGTAGTTATAGACTAACAGGCATCTATAACAAATCGTTTGCCCACACACAGCAACAGGAATGAGGCAACAGCCATGACACCTTCTTGGCAGTTGCATGCCAGTGAAAGTGCCACCGGAATTGCCACTACTAGGTGCTGCTGCCGCTAGAAGTGCCACTCTTAGCTGGAGCTGCCACAGAAAGTGCCATTAGTAGCTGGAGCTGCCACAGGAAGTGCCACTAGTAGCTGCCGCAAATTGAGTCTGCTGTCTTTCTGAAATTCAACAGAAATTAACCAAGATTTCAGCAGAAGGGTGCCTAAACATGCTGCATTCATCTGGTCAAACAACTGTACACAGGTAGAAACATCCTGGAAATGTTAAGCCAATATAGAGAGGCTCTGTCTTCCATAATGAGCATGTTTCGGTGGGAAATGTGTATGTCAACCCCAGAACATAAGATGCTGACTGAAGCTGATGAAACACTTTCATTTTCCCTAATCAATTGAGTCCTCTACCAGTATGGAGTAAAAGCCCACTCAAAGAAAGAACCTATTGCTCCAAAATGAACACAAAAAACCTAAATTGCAATTTGGCGAAGGACTCGGGATCAAAGGCCTTAGTTTTTGGAGATATGTACTATGGTCTGGTAAAAAAGGGAATTGAAGTATTTGTTTATAGTAACCATAATTAGGTGCTTCGGTACACTTGCACTCAGCTTAGCTACTCTGAGATGTAGCTTTACTGTCATGCATATTGCATATTTTCTCACACGGTGTGCTAAATAGGTTGGAGTTTTTTTTCCTCTGTTTAACTTGAATATTTTATCTTTTTCTACCTAAAATTATAAATGATTGTGCAATACTTAGTCTGATATTTATTTTTACTTTTATTTTGGGCTTTCTGATAAAGCTCATCCTCTGTTGCTTTATAACTGACTTTAGATTAGATTAGCCTGTTTTTTCATTACTATAAATTGTGTGTAACTCTGTCTCTGTCTTTGCCACTGTCACACCCAAGATTTCCCATTGTGGGGCAATAAAGGAATTTCTTATCTTCTTATTACATTTGTAGAGAAAAAGGGACCACACCAAGCCTGACAACCTCATTCCATCTGTGAAATGTGGGATGGCAATATCATGTTGTGGAGGTGTAATGCAACCAGAGAGACTGGTGTGCTTTACTGAGTGGATAATGACACGAGGAAAAAACATAATGTGGACATATTGAAGTGAAATTTCAGACAGTCCCTGACAGAATGAGTGTGCTAATACACATGTGCATGTAAAAGACAGTATAAATTATTTGATTTACATCAGATTAGGAACATGTATAACCAGTAGTGTTTGTAACATGTAAGAGTTTATGAACTGGGCTGATGGTTTGTTAATTCTTAGCAGGGGGCAATAGCTTTTACAGCTTTTGGAAAGAAGCAGTTTTTGAGCCAATGCGTCTGGCCCTTTTCTGGACTCTCGCTGCATAGACTGACTCTAGGTCCTGTAGACAGCATCCCACAATCCCCTGTGCTGTCCTAATCACCTGTGCTGAATCCTTCCTCTCCAGCCCTGTGCAGCTCCAATACTACACAGTTATGCTGAGACATAAAATGCTTTCTATTGTAGTTCTGTAAAAGTTTTTTAACAGCTTATTAGAATGTCCAGTCTGTTTCAGTTTTCTGAGAGAGGAGCTGTTGTTGGGCTTTCTTCACCAGATGGGAGGTTTCCACTGGTCAGGAGAGGTCAAAGGAGATGTGAATGCCCAGGAACTTTATGCAATCCAAACACTCTACCTCCACCTCCCCCTTTATGCAGAGAGGAGTATGATTAGTCCTCCTGGACCTTCTGTACTCTGCTAAGACTTCCTTGGTTTTGCTGGTGTTTAGGAGGAGGTTGTTCCTGAAGCATCTTTGTGTAAGATTGGGGTCCTCGTCTTTGTAATGGGTCTCATCATTGTTGGAAATGAGGCCCACGACAGTGGTGTCATGTGCAATCTTCACAACCATGTTTGTGGGGTGGATGGGAGAGCAGTAATTGGTGAAGAGGGTGAAGAGAGCAGGGCTGGGGACACAACCCTGTGGCATACCAGTGTTGAGGATCAGTGAGACAGATGTGCATTTTGCAATACTCACCATCTCGGACCCGTTGGTGAGGAAGATCCAGAAGTAGAGCGGTGCAGGTGTAGCAGAGTTAATTTTATTTATTTATTTTATTTTTCTTCATGAACCTTCTCAAAACTTATTTTCTTTGAATTGACATGTCTGTAATATATTATTTGTATTTTATCTTGCTTTCATTTTTGGTCCCTAGGGTGTAAAAAGCCATCCTCACTTATGAATATTTGTTTTCCTTTTTTTTAAATTGTATTTTGTTTTGGTGGGGAAGCTTTTATTTTTCTCACTTCCTGTTGTGCGTTATATCCTGTGTGTTCCCGCTACCCTCCTCAGTTCGCGCTAAGCTGCGCTGGGGAGAGGTAAGTGTACAGAGTTGTCTTTCATCTCAGTGATTAAAATATTGAAAACGTTCTAAAAATATGTTGTAAACTCATATATATATGTATTCATGTCTAGTGCAACACTTTGCTGGGCCTTTGTATCCCACATTGGTGACACCCATCAAGTTTTCTGTATCAACATGGTTATACTTTTTTTTTCCTTTTGGTTGGTTAGGGTGTTTGTGGGGAATCCAGAGCCCAGAAGCTGCTGTGTTAAAAAATTTCTTGTTTTGAACAGGTATGTGTGTTGTTTCAGATTTTATTTGGATGTTAAATTGATGTATTTAGTTTACTTTTATGTTATGGTGGAAAATTGTAATTATAGGGCAGATTATTTCTGTCTAGGTTTTATTTTAATTGCTTTGTATGTCAGGGAATTTTTGTCTTGTTTAATGTATTTCTCTGAGTTCGCGCTAAGCTGCGCTGGGGAGAGGGTGTTTGTGGGGAATCCAGAGCCCAGAAGCTGCTGTGTTAAAAAATTTCTTGTTTTGAACAGGAATAAAATTATCCTGAATCCTAATCCCGATGTGGTTCTGACTTCCTGTTTCACCACCGCTACATCTGGTGCCGTGAGCCGGATCCTTGGATCAGCCGTTGCCGATCACCGAGGTTCTGCCGTGTGCTTGGAACGTCGAACGCTCAAGTTGGTGGATAAGTGGGTTCTGTCAGGCTTCATGTTGCTTGTTATTCTGCAACTGTATGTAACTGTTTCTGAGCAAAAAGAAAAAGTAGTATCTACTGCCTCCTGTATATTTACTTTTGTTAAGGGACCTTTTCATAGCAAGATTGTTTTCCGTGTTCTGTTTTATATACGATGGCAGAGAAAAATAGACAAACATATGATGAATTTTCATCCCCTGTTGGAAGAGGAAGAGGTTTACTTAACCTAGAGAAAACCTTTGTTAATGACACTCCAGGAGCCACATCCAAAACGCAGTTTGCATTGGATGATGGCAGAGACAGACATGAGCCATTACATTCGACACCCATTGATTCAAGTGAGCGCACCACTACACATCAGTTACGTGAACTTATCGGAGAATTAGGAAGTCAAATCGGTGAATCCATAGCTAGCCGGCTCCTAGCTTGTCAGCCAGTTCTTAGCTCAGAGGCTCCTCCCAATAAATCACCTAGAGTTGAATCATTCACAGCAACTGCTGACACCTCCAAGATAAATCTAATAGTCAGACCTGATATTAAAGACCCATCCATGTTTCGTGGTGATGGCACAGACAAGTACTCCATTCATGAGTGGATAGACACAGTTGAAGTGTATTTACAGAAACGAGACCTCCCACCTTGTGAACAAGCCGAGGAAGTTTTAAATCATCTCAGTGGCAAAGCTAAAAGTATTGTCAAAGTGGGCCTGAAGAGTAGCTCAACCGGCGATACCCCAGTAGCACCAGAGGTGATATACAAAATTCTGAGGCGCTACTTCAGTGATACTCCTGGTTCGTGTCTACCTTTAGCCGATTTCTACGCCACCCAGCCAAAAGCTAAGGAAACGCCTGTCGACTATTGGATCAGATTAAACACTGCTGCAGAAGTGGCAGACAGGCATCTAAAGTCCCAGGGGAGTAAAATGGACAACATGGACTCAGAAATTGCCATGATGTTCGTCAGAAATTGCCCAGACCCCAACCTTGCTAGTGTCTTTAAATGCAAGCCCACAAGCAAATGGTCCCTGGCTGATGTGCAAGAAGCTATTGATGAGCATCAGAGGGAGTACCAAGCTAAAAAACCGACCACAACCCTGCCCAATACACATGCTCTTCGTGTAGCTGCTGCTGCAACGACCAGTGAACCCCTAGAAAATAACGCAGAGTACACCAATGTAAACACAGCCAAGCTTTCTGATCCTGTTAAACCAAGTACAGCTGTTGTTTCAGAGTCAAATGCTTTGGAGAGAGTACTTAGCATGCTAGAAAGAGTACTAGAGCGTACAAGCCAGCCTAGTTCTTCTGTTGTCCGACCTGAGACCGACACATTCAGACATGGTTCCCCCTGCAGGGTCTGCAGACAGACTTCACATTCCACACGTACACATTGTATGAGGGAGAAAAGATGTCTGGAATGCTTAGAGATTGGGCATCAAAGAAAGGACTGTCCCAAGGGATCTTCAAATCGACCAGGCAACACTTCACCACATCAGGGAAACTAAAACACTCACATGAGGGAGGGGATAGTGTGAGTGGGAAAGATAGAACCCTCAAACTTGAAGAGGATGTGCAGACCGTATATTCTGAGTGTGTAAATTCCTCTCCGCCTAACACCACTGTTCTATTTCAGAACATAAATAGGATTGACAAAGTTGACAGTCTGTTCTATACAGATGCTGAGGTGGAGGATGAAGTGTCATTGAAAGCCCTGCTTGACACTGGTTCAATGACATGTACTATCAGCGAAAGAGCTGAACAGATGTTAATTTGTTCAGATTCAGTCTCCATGTCCAGAGATGTTTGCCCTGACATTATGCTCGTTGGTTGTGGCGGGATGAAGATTAAGCCTAAATGCATTTATGACCTGAAGATGAAAGTGTATGGTTGTACCTTCAGGGTCCCTGTACTGGTTGTTCCTGGGCAGCAAGATGACATTATTCTTGGAACAAATGTTATCAAGTACCTCCTTAAGCAGTTTAAACATTCTAAACAGTTTTGGCAGGTTCTGAGTAAGCCTGATTCAGAAGAAGCACCCGAAGTGATGCAATTCCTCAACATGCTGTCCGGCATTGAGAGATGGAATGGAGAAACTATCCCTGATGTTATTGGGACAGCCAAGTTAATGCAGGCTGTTACTCTTCTGCCCAGGCAGGAACATTTAATCTGGAGCAAGTTGCCGGCAGCTTCATCCTGTTCTGAAGGCAGTGCTGTCTTGATAGAACCAGCCAAAGCAATGATCCACAAGAATGACATAATGGTTTGTAGATCCATCGCCACTATGAACGGTGAGAGATTGGTTCCAGTCAGAGTCCTAAATACTTCAAGTCAACCAGTAACTCTGAGACGCAATACAAAGCTGGCACAGGTGTCAGTTTGCATTGCTGTGGAGGATCTGGACGAGACCTCTGAGCTGACTGAAGCTAACTCAATTGAGGTAAAAAACCAGGCAATGCACAGTGAACTGGCTGATGACGCAAAAGACTTTCACTCATCAGACTACCAAGAGTCCTTAGCAAAACTTGGACTCGAGAGTTTGGACATTAAATCCTGTGAGGTTTCAGACTATTGGAAGGGCCAGCTGTTGCAACTCGTCCGAAAGTACGAGACTGTTTTCTCAAAAACTAAGCTTGACTGCGGCTCAGCAAAGGATGTTGTTCACAGGATCCATCTGTCTGATTCCCGACCCTTCAGGCTCCCATACCGCCGTGTGCCACCTGGGCACTATCATAAACTCAGACAGGTGCTCTCAGAGATGGAAGAACTCGAGATAATCCGCAAGTCAAAGAGTGAATGGGCATCACCGCTGGTCCTTGTGTGGAAAAAGAATGGGGACCTTAGGATCTGTGTAGATTATCGATGGTTAAATGCTCGCACTATAAAGGACGCCCATCCTTTGCCCCACCAAGCAGACTGTCTCGCAGCCTTGGGTGGTAGCACTATATTCAGCGCTATGGATCTCACCTCCGGCTTCTACAATATTGCAGTGGCAGAAGAGGACAGGAAGTTGACGGCCTTCACAACACCCATGGGGCTTTATGAGTTCAACCGTCTTCCCCAGGGATTGTGCAATAGTCCAGCTAGCTTTATGCGACTAATGATGAGTATATTTGGAGATCAAAACTTCCTGACCCTTCTTTGCTACTTGGATGATGTGCTAGTCTATGCATCCAGTGAGGCTGAGGCCCTGAGAAGGTTGGAAATGGTCTTCAGCAGATTGAAAGACCATGGACTAAAGTTAGCCCCTAAAAAATGTCAGTTCCTTAAAAGGAGCGTAAAGTTCCTCGGACACATTGTGGACAGTAATGGTGTTTCGACTGATCCAGACAAGGTTAGGGCTATAACATCAATGTCGGTTGCGGACCTTATGATGGAGGACGGGGTAACACCCTCTCAAAAGAAAATCAAATCATTCTTGGGCATGGTAATGTATTATCAGCAGTTCATTCAGGACTGTTCTAAGCTAGCCAAGCCCCTGTTTGCTCTTACAGCTGCCCCGAAAGGGAGGAAAGGCAACCCACGTGGTGTCGCTTCATTCAAAAAACTGCATGCGAGTGACTGGAAGCAGGAACAGGAAAACTCATTTGAGTTGCTGAAGTCTGCACTTTTAGAATCTGTCGTTCTCGCACATCCTGATTTTAACAAACCGTTCGTCCTTTCAACTGACGCCTCCACTGATGGACTCGGGGCTGTATTATCCCAGGTTCAAGAAGGGGAGAGCAAAGCCCGACCAATCGCTTTTGCTAGTAAAGCACTGACCCGTGCCCAGAGCAAATACCCGGCCCATCGATTAGAGTTTCTTGCACTCAAATGGTCGGTTTGCGATAAGTTCAGTCATTGGCTCAAAGGACACACATTCACCGTTTGGACGGATAACAATCCCTTGACGTATATCCTCACTAAACCTAAACTTGACGCATGTGAACAAAGATGGGTGGCGAAGTTGTCCCCTTACAGCTTCAGCATCAAATACATACCTGGAAGTAAAAATGTAGTTGCTGACGCTTTGAGCAGACAACCATTCATCAAGAATAAAGTCTCCCAAAGGTTGGTGACTGAGTCCTATGAAGTTTTATTGGAAGAATCACAACAGGTGGGGCAAGATGCAGTTCAGGAGGTCTTTCGGGTCAGTACCGACCATCAAGGGGATGAATACCTCCAATTTCTTCAACGCCCAGAACATCAGTCGCTGAGTGAAGAAGAGGTATCTGCAGTTCTGCTGGGACATGCAAAGTGGGACCTCAGTCATGAGCAAAGGGTGTTGACTTGGCTGGCTCAAGACGTAGAGGGGTTAGTGCCGACTGGTTCGGTGCCTCTACCTATGCTCTCCCTTCAGGCCCTACAGGAGGCACAACAAAATGACCCCGTACTATCTCAGGTCATCCCGTTCGTCATGCGAGGTAGGCGGCCATCCAGGAGAGAAAAATCTAGCTTGCCGCCAAGAGCTTTGAAGTTCTTGAAACAGTGGGAGAAGCTAAGGATGCTTGACAACATTCTATACAGGGTGTGTAAAGATCTAAGTATTGGCAAGAAACGATACCAGTTTGTGACTCCCTTGTCTTTGATAGACCAAGCACTTCATGGCGTTCACAATGAGGCTGGACATCAAGGTCAACACCGGACATTACACCTGGCCAGACAACGATTTTTTTGGCTCGGTATGGAGCACAGTGTTCGTGAGTATGTCAAATGCTGCAAACGTTGCGTTGTGAGCAAAACTCCTGAACCCGAGGGTCGAGCCCCCCTAGAGAGCATAAAAACTACAAGCCCTCTGGAGTTGGTGTGCCTCGACTTTTGGTCTGCAGAAGATGCAAGGGGTCGAACTGTTGATGTGTTGGTGGTGACCGACCATTTTACCAAGATGGCCCACGCTTTCCAGTGCCCGGATCAAACCGCCAAACAAGTGGCCCGCAAGCTATGGGACAGATACTTCTGCATTTATGGTTTCCCTCAAAGAATCCATTCGGATCAGGGGGCAAATTTTGAGAGTCAGTTGGTCCAAGAATTGCTGCAAGTGGCAGGGGTAAAGAAGTCGAGGACCACTCCATATCATCCGATGGGCAACGGCCAGACCGAGAGGTTCAATAGAACCCTTGGTAATATGATCAGAGCCTTGCCACCCCGTGATAAGTGCATGTGGCCACAGATGTTACAAACATTGACTTTTGCTTACAACTGCACTGTCCACGAGTCGACTGGTTATGCGCCTTTCTATTTGATGTTTGGTCGAGTTCCCCGCCTCCCAGTCGATGTCATGTTTCACAACGTGGAAAGGGATAATGAAGTCACGGATTACCACAGCTACATAAAAAGAGTCAGAGAAGACCTTAAAGAGGCTTTAGCTGCTGCTCAGGCTAATGCCTACTCCAGCCAGCAACATCAGGCCCAGTTGTACAACCTGAAGTCAAGGGGCACGGACATAGTTGACGGGGATCAAGTACTCTTGGCTAATAAAGGGGAACGTGGCCGTAGGAAGCTTGCAGACAAGTGGTCTTCTAACATCTACATTGTTGTGTCTCATGATCCCAGATGCCATACTTATCGCATCAGAGATGCAACAACTGGACAAGAGAAAGTAGTCCATCGCAATTTACTTCTGGCAGCAAACTTCCTGCCACTTGAGTTGGACACAGAGCAAGAGTCTGTGTTTTCCTCTGACATCACCCCAGATCCAAGTACTGTTAACGGTGGTAGCCAGGATGTTTCAGTTGTGTATTCAGAGAGCAATGGATTGGACCGTACTGCGGATTGGGTGGCCAATACCACCTCAAACCCTGAAGACCTCCAGGATGCTGAAAGTTGTGTCAGGAATTTCCGACCAGGAGCAAGCGATGTTGAGAGTCTTGGAGAGATCGGAAGCGACACGGCTAAGTGCCCAGACTCGCGGCATAACCAGCCAGGAACTGACGAAGAAGCAGTTGTTATAAGTCCTGGTAGGCCAACAACTCCAACAACCGGTCCCGTAAGTCTTGTCAGATCCAGGGCTGGCAGGATAATCAAACCAGTTAACAGACTGATTCAACACATGGCACAAAGGAACACACAGACACGTAATGCAGTCTCTGGATTTGCAAGAAGTTTATTTTTATAGGAGTAAACAATTTTTGTTTGTGAATGGAGTATGGTAGTATTACACCTCTGTAAATAAGTCAACACCCATTAGATAAACTGTATGGGAGAGTAACAGCCACTGACTGTGAGATTGTGTTTACGGCACAATCTTTTAGCAAGCAGGCATTGTTGAGTCTGGCCAATTTTACAATGCTGCTTTTCCTTTTCTAGAGGAAGACCTTTAATGTCGCTCAAGTATGTGTGGTCGTTGTCTGTCGGTTGGCAAGAATGTTATTCTGTGTCCAATCTTGATTAATGTTGGGACGGTTTTGAGAAGTTCAGGGGGGAGTATGTAGCAGAGTTAATTTTATTTATTTATTTTATTTTTCTTCATGAACCTTCTCAAAACTTATTTTCTTTGAATTGACATGTCTGTAATATATTATTTGTATTTTATCTTGCTTTCATTTTTGGTCCCTAGGGTGTAAAAAGCCATCCTCACTTATGAATATTTGTTTTCCTTTTTTTTAAATTGTATTTTGTTTTGGTGGGGAAGCTTTTATTTTTCTCACTTCCTGTTGTGCGTTATATCCTGTGTGTTCCCGCTACCCTCCTCAGTTCGCGCTAAGCTGCGCTGGGGAGAGGTAAGTGTACAGAGTTGTCTTTCATCTCAGTGATTAAAATATTGAAAACGTTCTAAAAATATGTTGTAAACTCATATATATATGTATTCATGTCTAGTGCAACACTTTGCTGGGCCTTTGTATCCCACATTGGTGACACCCATCAAGTTTTCTGTATCAACATGGTTATACTTTTTTTTTTCCTTTTGGTTGGTTAGGGTGTTTGTGGGGAATCCAGAGCCCAGAAGCTGCTGTGTTAAAAAATTTCTTGTTTTGAACAGGTATGTGTGTTGTTTCAGATTTTATTTGGATGTTAAATTGATGTATTTAGTTTACTTTTATGTTATGGTGGAAAATTGTAATTATAGGGCAGATTATTTCTGTCTAGGTTTTATTTTAATTGCTTTGTATGTCAGGGAATTTTTGTCTTGTTTAATGTATTTCTCTGAGTTCGCGCTAAGCTGCGCTGGGGAGAGGGTGTTTGTGGGGAATCCAGAGCCCAGAAGCTGCTGTGTTAAAAAATTTCTTGTTTTGAACAGGAATAAAATTATCCTGAATCCTAATCCCGATGTGGTTCTGACTTCCTGTTTCACCACCGCTACACAGGTAATCCTGGGTCTGGACCCTGTTTATACTTAATCATACAGTCAAATTAATTACAAAATGGCTTAAGGACATGGGTGGCGCCAGGGGGTAGCTTGGAGTTACTATAGCAGTAAACTTTTAGGATAACGGTGAGTTTAAAAATGGAGAGGTTTCTTGTTCGGCCAGCAACTCCTGTCTGTCATGTATCACCTGCTAAACTACCGCAATGAAAAAAATGCTGGCTTCGCCAATGCTTAAGTACGGTGGCCGACAGGTGCAAATGCGCAGCAAAAGAGAAAACATGCAAACAAAAAAAAGACACGCGCACAAATTAAATGCGGCAAACAAAAAGCAAATAAAATGCAGCAAACAAAAAAAGAAGACACCCCCGAATGAAATGCAGCAAACAAAAAGAGAGACGCAAACAAAAAAGAAGACACCCCCTAATGAAATGCAGCAAACAAAAAGAGAGACGCAAACAAAAAAGAAGACACCCCCGAATGAAATGCAGCAAACAAAAAGAGAGACGCAAACAAAAAAGAAGACACCCCCGAATGAAATGCAGCAAACAAAAAGTGTTGAAAACGGAAGTGCGGTCCGTGTACCTTCAGGCAATTCGATTTTTTTCCAAAACAAAGCCGTTTTTCCGTTTTTGTCAACACAATTTAGAAACGGAAAACCAGAAAAACTTAATGAAAAAAACGGCCCGTTTTTCGATTTCGCCAATTCTTTTTTCCATTTTCTTTTTAAGATTGAAAGACGTAGACGCTTTCACGGCTGGCCCGGAAGTGCAGGAAATATTTCAAAATAAAAGCCTAGATGTAGACGTAACATAATCCAAGTCTGAAGAAAAAAAATGAAGCAGAGAGATTTCTTTTGAATAAAAAGAGGACCTTTTTACGTCGCAACATGATAGTTTATTGTAGATACGTGAGCTTTATTACATTATTGTGTGTTTTATTGGTAGAACATGAAACACAAAGGCTGATCAAATGCTGTATACAAAAATATGGAAGCATTATTTGAAGATTTTTCTCATCAAGCAAAACCCACCTTCACATAGGATTACTGTCTATACGTGTCTTGTTTTTAGTGAACAGTATATATTGTTGAAGCTAACAGAGAAACAAAGTTGTTTTTATTGATTTAATTGATTTATCTTCACCAACAACAAAAACAAATAGGGGAGACCGGGGCACTTTTTACACTCATACATAAATATTGGAATCAAACACCATGTATAAAAAACATATGTACCAGATGAAAGAGCAAAGTCTCAGGTATATATTTTGTATTCTGGTATTTTTCATATCTTATTCCTGTGCAGAGTTATAAGCGATCTAATGGAGATTGTCACCATGTGACAAGTTGCCCCTCCAAAGGTTGAGTTGTCACACGGGGTTTTGCAAACAATAAAAAAAGGGCAAAATGAATTTTGTTGTTATTTTTAATGTTAAGTGAATAAATGACAATAACTCACTTTTACTATTTATGAAAATCTCAGAGTCAGACTCCTCATCTGAGTTGCAGTTTTGGCATAGCTTATGTAGACTGAATTGCCAGGAGCACATGCTTCATATGAAATAACATGAAATAAAATGAAATATTATGGAACTTTGATTGATAGCTGTCTGACCCTGAATTTCCGCTGGTGTGAATGTTTTACAGTATCACCTCAAAGTGCGGTAATTGACATTAAAGTCCTTCGCTGTACTTCTGTTCGACTTGTGACCTAGGGTCACCTGCCTGACTGCCCTCAGCATCACGTCAGGTGCTGCACGGCCATGCTCTGTTTTTCTTTTATAACTCCTGACCATCTTCTCACTTTGTCCTCTCTTTTAAATCGCTCTTTTTTCTGTAAAAAAATGTAAAATATTTAGTAGGATGTATGGATTTAAATTATTTTTAAAAATGATCATTTTGGGGTAAGTTGTTACATGTGTCAACTTGCCCCAAAATGATCATGTTTGCTAATGCTAGCTTTTTTTTTTTTGCTAATGCTACTTTTAAGACTAATCTTAAAACTTTCCTTTTTGACAAAGCTTATAACTAGAGTGGCTCATGTTACTCTGAGCTACCTCTATAGTTATGCTGCTATAGGCTTAGGCTACTGGAGGACATCAGGGCCTATTTCTCTCACTCTACTGATTTCTCCTGTTCTCCAGTTTTGCATTGCATTGAAATGACTGTTGTCATTTCAGCTTTTAACTTTTTGTTCTCTCTTTTTCTTCATAGTCTGACGTTCTGTTAGCTGTGACATCATCCAGGGAAGACGGCTCACCCGCTACTACCATCTAATGTAGAACAGATTACTGGATCAATGTGTGCTTCTGTGCTTTTTTGTCTCTCTTGTTGTGTCTCTGCTCTGTCTTCTCTAAGCCCCAGTGGGTCAAGGCAGATGACCGTTCATACTGAGCCTGGTTCTGTCGGAGGTTTTCCTTCCCGTTAATGGGGAGTTTTTCTTTCCACTGTCGCTTCATGCTTGCTCAGTATGAGGGATTGCAGCAAAGCCATGTACAATGCAGAAGACTCTCCCTGTGGCTCTACGGTTCCCCAAGAGTGAATGCTGCTTGTCGGGACTTTGATGCAATCAACTGGTTTCCTTATGTAGGACATTTTTTACCAATCTGTATAATATGATTGAATTTGACTTTTTAAAGTGTCTCGAGATGACATGTTTCATGAATTGGCGCTATATAAATAAAATTGAATTGAATAGCTCTATCTTAATGTTAGGCTTTTTTTTTTTTTTTTTTTAATTCTTTATTTTGAGTTTTTCAACAAATTTATACAAATGGGTATTTTTTACATGTACAGAAAAGTACATATATCATTAGTATTTAGACATCTTAACATGTTTCCCATTGTTAAAAGAAAAGAGAGCAAACAGAAACAAAAAAAAAAAAAAAAAAAAAAAAAACACACATAAGGGAACAGAAGGGAGTGACCATTGCCCTTATCTCACATATTCACATTTTCAGAATGAAATCGGGCCTTTTTAAGTTTGTATAATCAATCCATTTTTCCCAGCATGACATGAACCATCCCTGTCTGTTATTTATAGCTGCTGTCATCTCTTCCATTTTATAAATATCCAACATTATGTCCCACCATGTTGACAGATGTGGTACCTCCTGTGATAACCATTTTTTGGTTATACCCTTCTTACTGGCAACTAACAACATGCTCAAAAGAGATTTATCATTTTTCATCCAACCTTGTGGTATGTTTCCAAAGAAAATAGTTTTCATATCAAAGGGAATTATACATTTAAATATCTCCTGTAGTGTTTTGTGGATGTCTTTCCAATATTGTTTAACTACCGAGCAGTCCCACATAATGTGAAAATGGTTTGCTTGCAGGTTTCCACATTTTCTCCAGCAAACAGGAGGATTTCCATCATAGTATGATTTTTGATATGGGGTAATAAAGTATCTTATCAGTGTTTTCCATCCAAACTCTCTCCATCTCTGTGAAGACGTACATTTCCACTGATGCTTCCAGATCAGAGTCCATTCTTCTTCTGTTATGTTTATTCCTGCTTCTTTCTCCCATAGTGCCTTAACAGTCCCAGTTGAGAACGACACATGACTTGTCAAAAATTTGTACAAAAAAGAAATTAATTTCTTGTTTCCATCCCCTGTGTATGCATTTTTAAATAATTTCAGTAAGTATACATTAACATCCGATGTTAAATCAACCTTTGTTTCTATGTAATGTCGTATTTGTAAGTAGCGGTAGAAATCCTGCTTTTCTAAATTATATTTATGTTTCAGTGTCTCAAATGCAATTACTTTACCATCCTTAATTAGATCATTTATAGTTTTTAACCCTTTAGAAGTCCAAATTTTAAATCGTGAATCTAATTGGTTTGGTACAAAATCAGAGTCGTATGCATACCATTTCAATCCTGCGATATCTTTTTCCAGTTTATATTCTTTCACCACGTTTTGCCACACAGAGAGAGTACATTCAACCCAGGGACTACCGGTATTATGTATATATTTCCGGATATTTGTGTCTGCCAATACAGATTGTATTGGAACTGAAAGAGTTTTCTCCTCTATATTCTTCCACTGAGCATCGCAGGAAACATCACACCAATTTATTACGGTTTTCATTTGTGCAGCTCGGTAATAGTTTCTCAAAGATGGCAGGCCCCATCCTCCTTTTTCTTTATCTAGTTGTAAGGTTTTGAAGCGGACTCTTGGTCTCTTCCCCTCCCATACATATCGTGAAATCATTTTGTCCCATTCATTGAAGACATTTTGATCAATAGATATGGGGAGGGTCTGAAACAAATACAGTAATCTTGGCAAAACATTCATTTTGATGGATTCTATTCTCGAGTGTAGAGTGAAAAAAGGAATCAAGTTCCACCGTTTTATGTCTTCGACAATTTTCTTTAGTAATGGGACATAGTTCACATCAAATAGTTTAGTTTGATCCTTTGGTATGGTAATACCTAAATATTTTAAGGACTGGGCCTGCCACATCATTGGGTATCTGGTAACCATTTCCACAGGTGGATTATAATTATAGGAAAGGGTTTGAGTTTTGTTCATGTTAATTTTGTACCCAGACATTTTACCATATTGCTCGCACAGATGAATGAGTTTTATGTTAGGCTTAATCAAAACAATGACTGAAGTATGACCGGATGCCTTAATATCTACTTTAACAAGTCCATATGTATAACTGCTAGAATTTTTATCTGAATGAAAGTCATTTTAAAAAATATAGAGTTAATATTTTTTAATTTTTTTACTTTGGGTAGTGGAAAATGGTCAATTGGTGCTCATTTAAACTTACAATGTCCTGTCCTCTTCTCACTCAGTCCGTGAGACCTGACCATGCAAAACTACTATTCCACTTTTTGGTTGCACCGTCTGATGGAGAAGATAATTGCAATGTAACAACTAGCTCCCGGTCTCCCCTACTGCCACCGGGATAGAGTGCCTCATATATTTCCTATTTGTCATACAAAAGATTCTAATTAAAAAGTGAAACTGTTCCCTGTCTGGACTAGAAAAGCATCTATAGCGGCTTTCACGGGAGTTCCTCAGTGCTTCCTCTCTCCTTGATGGAAATTTTGATTAAATTTTTACTAAACAAGTGTTACAATCTCCCTTATTGAATAGCCTATAGATGGAGATTCTTATTCATAAGGAAACTGAGATCCGATCTAACCAATAGCTAGATACGCTGCATTGCCTAGCTTTTTTAAGTCTGTTTTAGAAAGTGCAATTATTTGCTCATTTGCTGAAAGAACCGATCCAGAAAGCTGGTCCTGTGCTGAGGATCCACTACCGGAACCGCTGAGCTGATTGTCCAGAAAAAAATGCTGCATAAGCTACTGAAGATGATGGATAACTTCCTTCTCTCCAAAACACAGTGAAGAATCAAAAGAGCAAGGGACTTCTTCATGTTCTTTAAGATGATAGCTCCTCAAGATCCTTCCTGCCAGCAGCTCACATTCTTCTACTATATTTTTGATTGATTTTTTTTAATATATTTAAATTTCCCTTAAGGTACTAAGAATTTTTAATATTTATTTTGGCTTGAAATATTGAAGATTTGTGGTTATTTCACACATTTATATGGGACCAAGTGGTTAATATTTTATTGAAGTGTTACACTATTTACTTAAACAACTGCTTACCAAATCCCCACAATGTGACGTTATACTACTGGTAGGGATGTTGCTGCTTCAAAAAACAAATTTTAATCATTCAACTGATTAAAAATAAGTTAATTCTGCTGAGTTTTCCCCATACTCATGCTATTTTAGATTTTTACATTACATAATCTTTGTTGTCACATTTAACAGCAACAGGTTTTCATCTCAACCTTCATCCTGCCCAGACATTACACCCCCACCCCCAAACAATAACACACAATATAACGTAATAAAGCTCACGTTTTTTACAGTGAACTATCATGTTGCAACGTAAAAAGGTCCTCTTTTTATTCAAAAGAAATCTCTCCGCTTCATTTTTTTTCTTCAGACTTGCATTATCTAGGCTTTTATTTTGAAAAAATTTTCTGCACTTCCGGGCCAGCCGTGAAAACCGTCTTCGTCTTTCAATCTGAAGAAGAAAATGGAAAAATGAATGGGCAAAATCGAAAAACGGGCCGTTTTTTTCATTAAGTTTTTCTGGTTTTCCGTTTCTAAATTGTGTTGACAAAAACGGAAAAACGGCTTTGTTTTGGAAAAAAATCAAATTGCCTGAAGGTACACGGACCGCACTTCCGTTTTCAACACTTTTTGTTTGCTGCATTTCATTCGGGGGTGTCTTCTTTTTTGTTTGCGTCTCTCTTTTTGTTTGCTGCTGACTTTGTTTTGTTTGGAGGAATGGGCTAAAATTCCAGCAAACTACTGAGACAAGCCTGTGGAAGGAAACCCAAAGTGTTTGACCTAAGTCATATAGTCCAACAAGACATTTCTGCCAAGTATAAATGAAATGTATATGGATTTCAGAAATTTAAGAACTTTGAAGCAAACCAACCAACCAAACAAAAAAAAATGTTTTACCCATTGCTTTGAAATTTTGCAAATAAAAATAATTTTGTTGACCCCAATTGACTTAAAACAAGAAAAGCTTAGTCTGATTTAATCTCAGACACTGAGAGAACAGAATTTGTGGTTTATGTAGTTTACGCAAGTAAAACCTGGATTCTAATGTATTTCCACTACATTGAGTTATTTAAATTTAAAGAAGGTACAGATAGCAAGCTTTATTTTGCAAAACGAAGTCTAAAACAAAATGCGTAATCATTAACATAAATCCAACCTACAACCCAAATTATGGTCTGACTGTAATATATGCTCTATTCAAAACATTATGATGTATTCATGCTTTGAGCTTCAGAGAAATCCAAACCCAAAAATATTTTTTTTTTTTGCTATGCACCAGCCTCTCTGGAAAAAAAAAAATAATTATTTCCCCCAGTGGATTAATTTTCAATTATTAAACATTTTCTGTTTTAGTTTAGTTTTTGTTTGCTTCAACACCAAAACCACTTTCTTGAAAAAGACACCGGTGAGTCCAAACAAAGCATCATATTTAAAACGGCCCAGAAAGAGCTGTGCTTCCATTTGAGCTTTGTTAATAAAAAGCATTGCAGGAAGGAATGGGCTTGCAAGAGATTTTCACAGTTTGAAAACCTGGGGTGAAGACACCATGTTGTCCCAGAAACATACAGGGCACAATAGAAAAGTTTAGAAGTCTTCTTTGAATGAAATGATTGGGAGTGTGCAACAACATATGAGGGAAGATTTCCACAGATCTAAAGAAAGCTGTGGTGGTTTGTCTGGCCTCTTATTAAAAGGACTAGATAAGGTTTAGCAATTGCATTACTGAACCATTTTTAAGTTAAAACCTCAGTATACCTTGATAACAGTAACTGGAGCATGCGTAAATATGAACCTTTAGAATCTTATAAAATAACAATTTTTAATCAGTATTTCTGTGCAAAACAAAAAATCAACCACCTCATATTCCATGTTTCATCATTATTACTCTGTGCCTGGTCTCCAGGGGTTCCCTGGGATCCTTCTGCCTGGAAGACACCCCTCAGGGCTCTATCTGCCATGCATATTTGTGCGCGTGTCTTTGCTATGTGAGATTGTGTGTTCCGACAACCCAGAGTTTCCTCCACCAGGAAAATTTATTGGGAAGTTCCCAAAGGAATGTTATAAAGTTCTCATACTGTCACTAATCGAAATAATTAGCATTTATCATGTTTTTGGTTCTGAGTAATTGTTTTTCATTAATACAATTTCCTTCCCAGTGAGAGTTTTTATAAAATAATCATGAACCAGAAGATTAGATGTAGGCCTTGTTATGTAACATAGCAGGTTTACCACTGCAGAACCAATATGGGGAGTCTGAGGCAAAGATGAGCATCATAACTGAATCCAAACATTTAATTTATTACTCGATAAACGCAGCATATTTACCTGTGTTTGTTTCTTTGGCTCCCTGTCTTCTCTTTCTCTTCCTCTTCCCACTCAACCATAGCCGGGGGTTTATGTTGACAATCTTCAAAGCAGGAAATAAGATGGCTATGGTAAGCTGACCTGAAATTTATTCCAGAAAAGGTGTTGGAAAATGCTTGAGATTTACACACCTGTTACACAAATCGACCCCCTAAAATCACTAATTATGATTTCTGTGTGACGTTTCAGATGCTTAACACAAATGTGTTGGGTAATAAAGAAAAGGTTGATTAAAAGTTAAACACATATTATGTGTTTTGTGGGAATTGTGAATATAAATGCTTTTACCCCACCTGAACACTGTGATAAAGGCAGGTGTCTGCATGCTCCCCTGTCTCCAGGCACCCAGTGAAATCAATTAATACTTTAATATGTCACAACCGCCTTCCTGTGGGTGTTTGAATGAATACCAGTTACTGAATGAAGACCTACAGAAAAGATGGGTCTAAAAGACTGTTTGTCTTTTTCAAAGTGGCAGGAAATTACAGCATAGTTGCATGATCAAATGAAAATTTTAATAATAACGATCATAATAGTCACAATAATGTTTCCTTTAACGTAACAGAACCTATTAACTGTTGAAATGCCCATCATATAAGCACAGTTGGTTCCAACTCTTCTACTGTAGTTGGGAATTAAAGTTTGAACCAGTAAATTAAAAGGTATGTTTTGGAAATTGGTAAAATCTGTTAATTTTGAGAGTGACCAGTTTTCTCTGGCTATATGATACATGTAGTAAATCTAAAGAACCCTCTCCCACCCATTACTGCTTACTGAAAGCCTATAAATACTACACAGGAACTGGAAGTGTGTTCTCTATCCCTGACTCTGGTTTGGGCTTGTTCTCAAGACGTCATCTAACCAGTTTCTTTTGACTGGCTAGAATTTAAAAAATGTCGTGGTTGGGATGGAAATGCATTTCGTCACACATGTCTCCTGTCAGTTTGTCCAAGAAGTTCTGCACTTTGTGGTCCTGGCCAGACCAAACATTGTTCTTCTTATAGAGAATATACAGCTCTGAAGATTTGGCTGGCTGAAAACTGTCACTTTTGTGACGATCCTGGCACTGGAGCTGATCTAATCTACTATTCAGCACAGCTGTTCAGACTCCACCCTCCCTGCAATTAGTCTTCACTGGTTCCACCTATTCTCACCTCGATATAAACTCAGTCCAAATCAGCTTCCAGTGCCAGATTGTCTCAATTCAATGGTAAGAGCGTTCCAGCAATTCTATTCTGCAAGCCTGCCTGCCTGCCTGCCTGTCTGTTGCCCGACCAGTTGTTCTGTTCTTTTTTTCCGAGCCTGCCTGATCTTAGTCTGTTCCTGTCTGCCCGCCCGAAACCTGTTTGGTTGGGTTCTGGAACCTGCACCTGCCTGTCCGGGAGTTACTGAGTTTGGGGTTCTCCCGTGAGCTCTTGGTGAGCTGCCGTTATCTGGAGCTGAACTGGACTGGTGCTCAGACTGACTGCTGGAACTGTGCCTTCCCTCATCAGACCTTCCCTCCCTCTGTTTTTCTCATCGCAGCCTGGCCTGCCTGGTTAAGCCCTGACTGTTCTGTGTCTGTTTTGCCTGCATCTGTAAATAAACCCTTTTAAGCATTCGCTCCGTGTCCGGCTGAATATTGGGTTCACTCAAAATCATTACAGTACGATCTGGCAGGTATAAACCCGTCGCTGACACGTATTTTCCGCTCAGGAAGTGCAATGCTTTGTGAGACCCGCATTTCACCCAACTTGCTGGCTCACGACATGCACTCACCGGAGGTTCCCAGTACGTCCTCCTCACAGTGTTTCCATCCAGACCCAGACCTCTTTCTGGAGATAGACGCAGGAGTGGTACAGGAGCTCCGTCCAGATCTTTTCCCTGAGCCGCTGCGCATTCCCTCTTCTGACACAGAGGCGCATAGGTTAACACGGGCTCTGGTGGTTCCGCCCCGTCTTTAAGATCCAGCTTTCCAGCAAAGCCCGCCATCCTGCCGACGGAGGAGAAGACACCATCCTGTCTGCCACTCCCCCTACGATTCCAGTCGGCGGTCAGATGAGCCAGCCCAGCGACCGTCTGCTGTTGAGCCTCAGTCTCTGTCAGCAGCCTCCACTGTCCCTACTGCCACTTCCTGCCCGGCAGACCGGTGCTCTCGGCTTCCCAGAGCTGAGTTGTCCACAACTCCTCCTAGTGGCGCCCCAGACGCTGACTATAAGTCTCTAGAGGACAGGATTAGAACTTTTCACCCCGTTATTAAACATCTGAAAGAGACATTGTTTTCTCATTATTCAGCCGATCTGGAGCTAAAATTATAGGAGCTAGAGCAGGGGTCTGCAACCTGTGGCTCTGGAGCCGCAAGTGGCTCTTTGGACCTTCCCCAGTGGCTCTTAATATCTTTGGCTACAAATTATATTTTTATTATGGTATTTAAATGTAGTAATGATAATAAATACAAGTTTTAGCAACCTTTTCTTGGACTAATTGCTTTTAATTTTCACAACAGAATGATGCTAAAAGTGCCAGTAATATTTAATTTTAAATCAATACTTTTTCGTTATGTTGGAAACAGGTTTTTTTTTTTTTTTTTTTTACGTATCATCCACAAATATCAACATCCCATCCATCCTATTTTTTCAAACCTCAAAATAGACATAAAATGGCGTTTCTTTAACAATGACAACATATTTCCTACAGTAGATCTTTATCACAAATTATAACTTGTCTTTTTTTCAAAACCCACGCAACATTTGCGGCTCTGAACGAGTTTAATTCAAGTGGACCGTAGGCAAAACGGCTCTTTAGACTGTAAACGTTGCAGACCCCTGAGCTAGAGGAACATATAGATCGGCCCTCAGGACGCTCTAAAGCCAATCCGCACCTGTTACTGAAGCTCTGGTCGACACTTCGTCTCTTGAGCTTGTCCCTGAGGGTCTGGCCGACGCCTCTTCCCTGGCTGCTGCTGTTAAAGCAGCAGCCAGGGAAGAGGAGACAGCTCCCGCTCTGTGCCACAAGAGGATGGATGGATGGAAACTTCTGAGATAAAACTTAACAACTTTCAGTGAGTGTAAAATAAGAGAAAGCCTTGATAAATCCACAAAGCAGATAAAGCGCGTCAGGGAATAGAAAGCTGAAGTGTCTTTTTTTTTGCCCAGTTCATAGCTCATAGTTTGAAAATAATAAAATGATATTTCGGTTTGACCCACTCTATTCATAGTGGTCCTTAATATTAATGTGTCACCGTTCAGTTTTTCTGGACTTTTTCTGAAAAAAACTTTTAATCTCTCTTTGCCCCTTGGCCACTTTGAAAAGAGATGAGTTTACTCATAATTACTCTTGAGTCAGCACAGTTTGACCCTGGTCTTCAGCAGAGCCGGAGGAACCCAGGCTAGCCCTGAAAAGAACAGCTCCTAAAACACTTGAAAGTTTTAGTGTTGAGGGGAGTCATGCAGTGCGCGGCCAATACGAGCCAGTGGAACTGGGCCTATACAAGAAGAAATTAATTTGGCATTTCATGGAAAAACACTTAGTCCTGGTGTGAAAACTAAAATAAAATGACGTTTCGCTCTTGAGGAACTTCAAACATCTGTTGTCCTGACCTCTAGATGGCAAAGGCCAAATGACACAAATTTGATCATCTAGAGACTTCACATCTAGAGTTTTGTAACTGCTGATGGCAATCAATGCCACTACCATTCAAAGGGTGGTGACAAACACACAGCAGGCAAACATAACAATAGGAACCGTAAAGATAGATCAGAAATAACCAAAGTTGTTCTTTTCCTTTTTTCTTCTGAGTAAACAGGGTACATGTGTTTTATTGCCCTCAATGAGCTACTATTATTTTGTGCTTATAATTAAACCACTTTGCACCATTTGTACTTAAACATTGCATACATATTTATTTCTCTTGGTAGATTTTTGCCGACATGCATTTACTGTGGACATAAAAAGGTCAAAGAATATGGCTTTCAACTGCTTGTCAATTCTAGTACAAAACACCCAAAAAGACTGCTACAAAAGGTGTTAAAGTACACGATGAAGAGAGATAACAAGCATCAACTGACGACCTTAGGAACAAAACCTTTGCTGTTTGTTTTCGTCAAAAAGGTAGACAGTGAGGTTACTTGGCATTGTCAGTTCGTTTCCATTTCTAATTTAAATCAGCCGTTAAAGTTTAGGGCTCGTAAGTCTGGTGGTTTCTTGGTAAGCTGCGTTACATTAGGAATATAACACCAGTTTACTCTGTAGTTCCTCTTTTAATGATAATGATTTTTTTTGGCTGCTCATGCGCATTACTGACCTAGCAAGGCTGTTGCAGAATTGAATGATGTTCTCCCGTTACAGCCCTGTCACTATTGCTTTATCAAATCACCCTATCTCTTGAACAATTTTCTTTCATTTGGCCAGTGGCGGGTGTAAATTACCAGCCATGGCTTGCACCCATCACCATTATTTTGTTGTCTTTAACTGTAAAAAATAAAATCTGAACATCCCTGTAAGGGCTAAAAATCTCTTGCAGTGGCGTTTCCACAATGAGATGAAGAGGAGTTGTTCTTTGCTCTACATATTCAGTTATCTGTCATCCAGCCTGTGCATTTCATCTCTGTTTATCCTTGTGTACACCCACCACAATGTTCTCCACTGCTGTCTTAGTCACCAAATACTCCATTTTGGCTGCTCTTCTGCTCCAGTTGCTGCTCAGTCTGTGCAGCCGACCCTGGAAGCCTCTGGGAGTCTGTAGGTATTCATGCAGAGATATTTCTTTGTCCACAAGTACACACTTTTTGCTCTCTGTTGCTGTTTTTTGTTCAGTCTTTATCAGTTTTACAGGGCTAATGGCACTGACCAGGACTGGCACTGTTTTTTAGGACACTTTTCATTAGAGTGCTAATTTTTACATATTTGGTCAGACTTTTCTCAAATAAGACAATTGTGATGGACACTGGCAAGCTTAGAATCTGACCACATGATAGCTTGGATGTAAAAATACCAGTACAATCAAAAAATTATTTTATAGACATAAATGCATAACGTGATAACTCTTTTAAAAAATGCAACTATTACTATTTTTAGGGATGGGCAGTATGGACCAAAAATAATATCTTGATATTTCTAGGCTGCATCCCAATATACAATATGTATCTCGATATGTTTATATTTTCATAAAGTAATTTTCCAAGGCATCTCTGAATCAAAACTTTATCCCAAATGTCTTACAGGCATGTTTTAGATAAACACGAGAAACGACTGAAAAATAACCTACTGGAATACATAAAAGTATAATTATAACGCAACATAGACCATCTTGAAATAAACAATATAGTCTCATCTTATCAATATATTGCCAAGCCCTAATTGTTTTTCCATAGTATTTTTTCACAAGATGAGTAAGAGAAAAAGACAAGATACTACTGATAGTGCCTATATGTGGTGAAAGATTATATTGATTGGTGCAAGCTCTCATTCCTGGAGATTAAAGTTTCAAAAACAAAAAAACTGTTAGTTAATTTTAGAAAAAAGCATCCACAGTACCAATCTGTTTTTAATCAATGAACAGACTGTTTAGGTTGTAACACCTTACAAATACCTTGTCACAATTATTGACAACTGCTTGACCTTTGAATCTGATACAAATGCAGTTTTAGGCCGTTGGCCCGAATCTGTAGCAACTGATCCAAGTGCAAGAAAGTTGCACCCTGACAGTTCATACAGTTCATACAAAAGTTTTTAAGGAGACGTCCTACAGATTCTGGCCCACGGCTTATTTGCAGGCCCATCAGTGTATACATTTGTATCAGAAATAAATACGTTTTTGTCATGATCGGAACAGAGGACCCAGTATTCATCCAGCCAAGTTAAGTTTGTTAGGGAAGGTTTATTGATGGACAGGCTGGTATGTAATAGTAAACAGGGCAAAACAGAGCTCATGATCAAAAACAGTCCAGAGGGGGGGGGGGAAAAATCAGGTAATCAGAAGGGCAGGAACGTACAGAGCAAAATCCAGGTTCCTGGTCAGGACACAGATCCAGGTTCAAAACACAAGCAGGCTTACAGGCTAGACGATGTCGGGCAGGCTCTTAGACTTAGACTTAGACAACTTTATTTGTCATTTGGTATGCACAAAGTACGTACAGAACGAAATTTCGTTTCGTACAGCTTTCGTAAATCGCAGTAGAAGTTAAATTACAGTTTTAGGTGCGGCAGAGATTTAGAAGTAAACAGTAGATTTTAAATATACAGTATACAAACAGTTGAAATGTAACAAAAAAGAGACATTATTTATGTACAGATTGGATTGTGCAAGGGCATTTGTGCATGAATGCATTTGTTTGTGCAATTTTAAGACTAGGAGTCCAATAGCATTTTCTAATGCTATATGAGCTGCAATGATGCAAAAATGTGCAAAAAATGCAAACGTGTGAATATATGAGCTACAATGATGCTAAAATGTGCAAAAAATGCAAATGTTGTTCAGAGTTTGTGGGTTGTAGTTTGGCAGTTCAACAGCAGTTTAACAGTTTAACAGTCTGATGGCAGCAGGGAAAAAGCTTTTGCAGAACCTGGTGGACCTCCAGCGGATGCTGCGGAACCTCTTCCCAGAGGGCAGCAGGGAGAACAGTCCATGATGGGGGTGTGAGGGGTCCCTGATGATGTTACGGGCTCGGGACACACAGCGCTGAGATGAAATGTCTTTTATAGAGGATAGAGGAGCCCCGATGATCCATTCTGCTGTCCTCACCACTCTCCTCATGTTCTTCCAGTCGGAGGCACTGCAGCCTCCACACCACACAGAGAGACAGCTGGTCAGAATGCTCTCTATGGTGCTTCTGTAGAAGGTTGTGAGGATGGGCGGGGGCAGGCAGGCTCTCCTCATCCTCCGTAGAAAGTACAGTCGCTTCTGTGCCCTCTTCACCAGTGACATGGTGTTCACAGTCCAGGTGAGCTTGTCCGTGATGTGCACCCCCAGGAACTTGGTGCTGCTGACCACCTCCACAGCTGAGTTGTTGATGAGCAGTGGAGCGTGGTGAAGCCGGTTCTTCCTGAAGTCGACGATGATCTCCTTCGTCTTCTCCACGTTCAGGATCAGGCTGTTGTCTCTGCACCAGGCCACCAGCTGCTCCAACTCCTCTCTGTAGTCCTGGTCGTTGTCATCCCTGATCAGGCCCACCACTGTTGTGTCGTCTGCAAACTTCACAATGTGATTGGTGTTGAACCTGGGGACGCAGTCATGAGTCATCAGAGTGAACAGCAGGGGGCTCAGAGGGGAGCCCCCCCTGAGGGGAGCCCGTGCTGAGGGTGATGACATCAGAGGTGTTCTGTCCGACCCGGACTGACTGAGGTCTGTTGGTGAGAAAGTCTAGCAGCCAGTTGCGAAGGGGTGTGCTGAAGCCCAGATGTTCCAGTTTTCCCACCAGATGCTGTGGGATGATGGTATTGAACGCTGAACTGAAGTCCAGGAACAGCATCCGCACGTGCATGTTCTTCTCCTCAAGGTGTGCTAGGCTGAGGTGAAGAGCAGAGGAGATGGCGTCTTCCGTGGAGCGGTTCCGTCGGTAGGCAAACTGGAACGGGTTGAGTGTAGATGGTGGGAGACTGGAGACGATGTGTTCCTTTACCAGCCTTTCAAAGCACTTCATCATGAAGGCCGGTAGTCGTTGAAACAGGTGACTTGAGGTTTCTTTGGCACCGGAATGATGGAGGCAGACTTGAAGCATGCTGGCACTGTGGCTTGGTCCAGCGAGGTGTTAAAAATGTCTGTGAGGACACCAGCCAGCTGACCTGCACACTCCTTGAGCACCCGCCCAGGTATGTTGTCGGGACCTGGGGCCTTCCGCGGGTTGACTCTCCTTAGAGTCCTCCACACGTCGGCGGTGTCAAGGCAGAGGACCTCCTCTTCCTGATGGGGAACAGCTTTCACTGCTGGAGTGCTGTTTAGTGCCTCAAACCTCCCAAAGAAGTTGTTTAGTCCATTGAGAAAGTCAGCATCAACTTCACCCACCGGGGGTGAGGGTGTGTTGTATTCAGTGATCGCCCGGATGCCTTTCCACATGCTCCTGGTGTTGCCGGGGTCGTGAAAAAGCTCGTGGATTTTCTGATTGTGGTTCCGCTTTGCTAGCCTGATGGCACGGTTCAGGTTGGCTCTCGCTGTCCTCAGGGCCTCCTTGTCACCGGACTTGAAGGCTGAGTTCCGTGCTTTTAGCGCTTGACAGACCTCCGCAGTAATCCATGGTCATTGGTTGGCTCGGGTGATGATGGTCTTGGTGGTGCTGACGTCCTCAATGCATTTGTTGATGTAGGCTGACACAGTCATGGCGTACTCATCAATGTTGATCTTGTCATCATATGTTGCAGCAGCTTTGAACATGTTCCAGTCAGAGCACTCAAAACAGTCCTGGAGCGCCTCCATTGCTCCCTCAGTCCACACCCTCACCTGCCTCGCTGTAGGTTTTGCTCTGATCAGCAGGGGCCTGTATGCAGGAATTAGCATCACAGAAAGTGGTCTGAAGAGCCCAGGTGGGGGCGGGGGGCTGCTCTGAATGCGCCTTTTATGTTTGTGTAAACTAAGTCTAGAGTGTTCTCCCCCCGAGTTGCAAAATCCACATGTTGGTAGAAATGAGGGAGAACAGTTTTCATATTTGCTGGGTAAAATCCTCAGCAATGATGGAAACCCCCTCTGTGTGTGCAGATTGCAGCTCAGAGATAGTCCGATAAAGAACACCCATAGCATCTTTTGTGTTTGCGCTGGGAGGGACGTAAACTGCTGTGATGATAACAGTAAACTCTCTAGGCAGATAAAAAGGTCTGCAGCTAATAATCATAAGCTCAATGTCCGGAGAGCAGAAACTTGTGACTAATCTAGCATTTTTACACCAGGTGTTGTTGATGTAAACGCAGAGTCCGCCTCCTCGGGTCTTACCGCAGAGTTCTGTTTGTCTGTCGGCGCAGAAAGTAGCAAGCCCCTCCAGGCTAACGGCGTTGTCCGGGATTGATGAGTTGAGCCATGTCTCGGTCAGAATGAGAGCGCAGCAGTCCCTGAACTCCCTCTTTGCAGAGAGCTCGAGTTGTAAATGGTCCGTTTTATCCAGTGAGCGGACGTTGGAAAGCCAGATGGATGGGAGCGGCGGTCTGAATGGGTTAGCCTTTAGCTTCGCTGCTAAGCCTCCTCGGCAACCGCGCTTCTTCGGCAGGCTACACCGCTTTCGCGTCGCTCTCCACCGGCGTGAGCTGCTCTTCGAGGCCGCCACTTCACAGGCCTCCGGGGCTGGTCTCCGTAGAATGCCACAGTCACGTAAGCAGTGGAGCGTAGTATTTAAAAGTCCAAAAACACAACTTGATCATAACTCCAACAGGCGCTCGCGGTCAAGTACTGATCGGCTGGGTAGATGAGTGGTTTCTAGCGAGGCTCGGTGATCAGGTAACAGGTCCGGTTCGGTACACAACAGGCAAGGTAACAGAAAGGGATCAGGCAAGCTCAAAAAGTCCAAGGACAAAACTCAGATCAGGTAACACAGGTAAGCAGTCAGACTCAGGCAGGAAAAACAGATATTCAGGGATCAGGCTGTCTCAGATGTCTAGAGGCAAATAGGGTCGGAATCTACAGGGTTATCAGAAAACAGGAACGCTGGCTATGACTCACCGAAAGGCTTGAAATGATCTGGCAAAGTGGAGGGGACAGAGACAGGTATAAGTGGGGGAGTGAGCAGGTTAACAGAGTAAAACTAATTACCAGGAATGGGTGGAGCTGATCAGAGGAAGGGTAGTGACCAGGGCAGTCAAACTTTTTTACAGCAGCAGGCCTCACACTATCAGGTAGGAGGGTGCACTTATGCCGATGCCCGAGCCCCGGAGGGGAGAATTTAGAAAAATACAGTCTCCCTGATGTATTTTGGAAGCTTTCAAGGTGATTATTAAAAGAATAGAGTGCATTTTTTAAATTGAATAAAAGGCAAAAAAATAAGTGAATGATCAATTCTTCAAAAACAACCTTTGTTTTTTTATCATTATTCTTAAAACATTATTTTTTCACATGATGTTATCATCATGTTTTAACAAGGTAAGGTAATCTCCATTTGCATAAAATTAGTTGAATTTGAATTACTAGCACTATGTAAAACAGATCAGATTAGGTATATAACAATTTACTAACTTCAATCAGAACATCAACAATGTTTTGATCCGGGTTTTTTGCGTATGCGCGCAGGACTGGTAGGCAAAAGGCGTATCACAAGATAACGTATCACAAGATTGTTATTAGAGTAAATTGATAGTTGATGGTATCCGATTGCCAGATCTGTCCAGCAAAACCCTGAAGGGATGGCGCAAGTCTGTGAAATGCTGGCCAAGTCTTCCGTACGGCGACATATACATCTACCTTATCAACACTCCAGGCCAGTACACACGAGAGAGCATGAAAGCCATGAAATCACTGGACGGCTACAAATATTTCATTTCGGGACATGTTCATACATGTTTGTGTAACATATGAAAGCGGAGTCGGACACAGACAGCGCCTCAGCAGAGAGGAAGACCCGCCACCGGTAGGTTAAAAAAAACTTTGCTCACAAAGGATTATTTTGGTGTTATTGTCTTATTATTCCTTTTCACAGACTCATGCCAGAGGGTTTGCATACATTGTACATGTACGTATATTATTACGAAACGAACGTTTACGTCTTGACTTAAATATATATCCTAATTTTTTATTTATATAATTATTTAAGTAGAACAATGACCAGTGCAAAATTAAGTTGTATTTACCGGAGATGAAGTGTAGACTGCAAATTCTGTCGTGGTATGACCGCTCCCACAGTCGATTGGGAGTGTCCGCCTGCATCTTTTTCATTGAAATTATCCATTTCTTTCTTCGTCCTTTGGTAAACGAAAGAAACGTACATCCGACAATTTGGAATGCCTTTGTGTGCAACCGGCAGCACAACAAGTGGTAGGCATTGTTTAGATTTCAAAAATAAACAACTAACATCGTTGCTTAAAGATGAAGATTTTAATAAATTTTTCAAAGAAGAGTGGGCTTCATACTTAGAACACAATGATCTGCCAGGCACTTCAGCATCTATACTTTGGGAAGCAGGGAAAGCAGTGATGAGAGGTAAAATAATTTCATTCTCATCTCACAAAAAGAAGTTGGAAAACAAGAAGATTCAGGAATTAGAAGAAAAACTTAAGTTACTAGAAACTTCCCTGGAAGAGGGAAAATTGGGAAAAATCCGTAAAATAAAACTAGAATTAAACCAGTATATTGAAAAGCAAAACAAATTTCTAATAGAAAAACTTCGATTAGAAAATTTTGAACATGGCAATAAGTCAGGAAGCTTCTTAGCTAATCAGTTAAAAATAAATAAAGAGAAAACGACTATATTTGCAATTACAGATTCCAATGGGAATACATTACATGATCCAGAATGTATAAATAACACCTTCCGTGATTTCTACAAAATTTTATACACATCACAGATAAATCCATCAGACAATGTCATCAAGCAGTTTCTGGATAAAATTACACTTCCTAAACTATCAGATAACCAAAGAACAACACTGGACTCATCGCTGACAACAGTTGAAGTTCAGGAAGCTTTAACAAGCATGACCAATAAAAAAGCTCCAGGTCCAGACGGATTCCCTACTGAGTTTTATAAGGAGTTCTGGAGTATTCTGGCACCAACGTTTCACAGAATGTTGCAAGAAATTCAGGAAAATGGCAGATTTCCAGCTAATATGAACTCTGCCACCATCAGTCTTCTGCTTAAGCCAGGCAAAGATCCTATGTTGCCCACCAGTTATCGTCCCATATCCTTAATCAATGTGGATATTAAAATAATATGTAAAGCTTTTGCAAAACGATTAGACAAAGTCACTCCTTTCATAATCCACCCAGACCAAACTGGTTTTATCAGAGGAAGGCAGTCATCCACAAATACACGCAGATTACTTAATTTAATAGATTATTCCTACAGTACAAATAATAAAACTATTATAATGTCTTTAGATGCAGAAAAAGCATTTGATAGAGTAAACTGGAATTTTTTATTCGCTACTCTGCATAAATTTGGTTTTGGCAATTTTTTTATAAATTGGTTAAAAATTTTATACAGCTCTCCTACAGCCTGTGTCAGGACAAATAATTCAAACATCTTCCAGCTTTTGTCTCCAGAGGGGCACTAGGCAAGGATGCCCACTTTCCCCCTCACTTTTTGCCATTTTTATTGAACCTCTAGCAGCAACAATTAGACAAACAAAGGTTATTAAAGGTATAAAATGCATGAATATAGAGCATAAGATTAGTCTTTATGCTGATGATGTATTACTCTATCTTCAGCACTCAAACTCTTCCCTTTCTCAAGTAATTAGATTACTAGAATCCTTCTCAAAGGTTTCTGATTACTCTATAAACTGGTCTAAATCTACGGTACTGCCAATTAATTGCTCTTTCCAAAACCCCCTAGATTTACATTTGCGCTCAGGAAACATCACATATTTGGGTATCACTGTGTCGTCTAAACTTGCAGATTTAGTAAAATCTAATCACATCCCACTTTTAAAAAAGATAGAAGATGACCTGGATAGATGGAAATCGCTTCCAATTTCACTCATGGGTAGAGTAGCTTCGATTAAAATGATGGTCTTACCTAGAATTAATTACTTATTTTCAATGATCCCCAATAAACCATCATCTGACTGGTTTAAATCTCTAGACTCTTCAATCTCTAAATTTCTTTGGAAAGATAAACCGCCCCGTATCAGCTTAAAGACGCTACAGAAAACTAAAGACAGGGGGGGGACTAGATTTGCCTAACTTCCATAAGTACTACTTGGCAAATAGACTACAATATATCACTAAATGGATAAAGCAAAATCCGTTAGACGAGCCCTGGATAGATATAGAACAGAAAATATGCAATAATATCATGATTTCAGATTTGCCGTTTATTAGCTCAAATATAAAACGGCATACATGCTTTAAAAATATCAATATCAGCTCTACTCTGACAGCATGGTGGGAGTTTCTTAAAATGACAAAGTCGTCACTTATCCCATGCAGTCGTACACCCATCTGGAACAACCCTGACATCCTACAAAATAATAATATGATAAACTTTGCATACTGGAAGAATAAAGGTATTGAATATCTGGAACATTTACTTGATGGAACCGAGTTCATCAATTTTTCCAAACTAAATATGCAATATGGCATTAGTAAAAATAAATTTTTGGAATATGAACAACTTAAATCTATAATTAGAAAAAAATTTAAACATATTAAAGGTGGTTTACAAATTCCAAGTAATATATTAGAGTTCCTAGATTTAAACCCCCCCCAAACTACTGTCTAAATCATACAGGACACTGACTAAAATAGATGATTCAATATCTCTTCCTATTACGAAATGGGAAGAGGATCTATCAGTCAACTTTGAACAAGACTTCTGGGCTCAGATATGTCTAAGAACTTTCAAATTGACTAGTAACACCAACTTACAACTAATACAATACAAAATCCTTCACAGAGTACACTACACAGGACAAAGATTATTCAAGATGGGTCTGGCACAATCTAATATCTGTCCTCACTGCATAGGCAATCATCCTGATAATTATTTTCATGCGTTATGGTTATGCACACCAGTCCAGAGGTTCTGGACACAGATATGTATTGACTTATCAAAGTGCTTGAGCTGTAAAATTACACCTTCCCCATCAGTTTGCTTGCTTGGTAATTTTGAGGAAAGCCCTCTGGGGAATAAAATAGTTTACATGGTTTTCACTGCACTATGTATCGCAAAGAAAACTATCCTCATGAATTGGAAAAGTAAGGAGAATCTCAGTATCAATCAATATAGAGATCTTTTGTTGGATCATATTAATCTTGAGACAGCATCTGCATCCACATCTGTTCGATCTCTTTGGGCTCCTTTGATTAGCACTATCACTTAGTGGAATGGGGGGCGGTGGGTTGCTTCCTGCAGGGTGCAGTGGCTGGGTGGAAGGGTTCCTGGGGCTCTGGGGGCACTTGGAGTGGGGCGCTTGGTGGGTCTGACTCCAGGGTCTGTTGCCCCCATATGGGAGGAGCTTGGGAGGCCCACGGGTGGCCCACAGCACCGCTTGCGGCGCTCTTGGGGAGCTATGCGGGGACGGACGTGGGTTACTGACCTGGTAGCTGTGCTGTCGCTGGGTGGGTCCTGGGTGGGTCTGGGGGCCTGGGGTCCCTGGGGCGCGCCGCCCTCGGGCGGGGGCCCCGGCGGGGCCTCGGGGGTTCCGGTTCCGGGGGGTGTGCCGCTTGGGGTCTGGGCCGGCGGGCGCCCGGGTGTCCGCCCCTGCACGGGGCCTCTGGTGCGCTGGGGGTCCTCAGGGCCTGTTGAGCTGGTAGGGGGGCATGGTCATTAACATCTCAGGGCAGATGCTCTTCCCCTTCTTTGGGTTGGCATTCTGCTAGTGGGGGGAGGGGAGGGAGGGGGAGTAGTGACTTACCCAGCCTGGATGTCTAGTGTCGAATGTATGGTGAGATGTTTGAATGTTAGTGTTGGGGAGGGTTTAAATCTACGGGTGGTGTGGGGGGGGGGGGGGGATTTGGTGGACGTTCTGGTGGGCTTGTGTCCGGCCCCCTGTCCCGGTCCTGGTCCGTGTGGTCTCCCGGTGCGGGTCTCACCTGGGGGGTGGGGTTTGGGATGGCTCTTGCGGGGTGGCTGGCCAGGGCCCCCCATCTTATTAATTAATTTTTTAATTATATATTATTATTATTATTATTATTATTATTAATATTTTTTTTTTTTTTTTTTTTTTTTTTTTTTTTTTTTTTTTTTTTTTTTGGGGGGGGTTAGCATGGGGGGTGGGCTGGGGGAGGTAGAGGTGTTGGTCCTGGTGGGTGGTTGGCTGGCGAGCCCTGCGGCCTCTCCCCGGCCCCCGGACTATGGTGGTGCCGCTGGAGGGGCCCCTTTCTCCGGGTGGGGCTTTCGGGGAGCGGGGGTGCCTATTGGAGTCAGTAGGGGAGCTGGCTCCCTGGATTGGCTCCCCAGTCCTTTGCTCCCCATCCCCGGACTCCTCCCTCTGCCTGCTCCATCACGCCGCCACACATGTAGGTCCTTGGGGAGAGGGCGTTACTGGAGGTTGCCACCTTTTGGTGACTTCCCTCTCCCCAATTTTATCATGCATTTTAGACACTTTCACTCCAAACATTTTTACAACGCACATCCATGTAGGCCACGATATGGGGGGGTGGGGGGAAGACGTCTGGGGGGGGCTTATGTTGTGTGAGCCTCGCCCCGGGCGGCTCCCTTCACCCCCTCTCGCATTTAGACATTGAGGGTTCTTCTGGGTAGTTGCTTGGAGGGGGGGCGCTGGCACCAGCTCCCTTCCGGAGGGGGGGTGGGCTGTGCCGTGCACCCCCTTCGGTGCTCCCAGTTTTAAACACACCTGAGAACAACATGCAACAACACAACATCTGAGCGGGCGTAGGGAGGATCGGGGGTCTTTTGCACACCCCCGATCTCCGATCGCGGCACGGAGTCTGGGGCCTGGAGGAGGTGCGGGCTACTGGGTACGGGGTCTTGGCGGGGGGCTGTTGCGGCTGGCCGGCGGCTTACCGGATCTGGGGCTGACGCCTCTGCTCTCCCCAGGAAGGGATGGGGGGCAGGGGTGGCTAGGGTAAGGTCGGGGTGGGAGGGGGTTTATTAGGTATATAGTGGGTGATGGGGGGCTCTGGTCGGATGGCCCGTACGTGTCGTGTCGGCCCCCCCTCTTTGGGGGGCCTGGTCCGGGGGGCGCCTGGTCCGGGGGCGGGGCCGGGGCCGGGGGTCGGGCACAGGCAGTCGTATTGTTGAATTGTGGTGACCCCCCCCCCACTTGGGATTTTTGGATGTGAATGCTATGTGGGAATGTGTGTAAAGCGTCCTTTTTTTTATTTATTTTTTATTTTTTTTTATTTTATTTATTTATTTATTTTTTTGGTGTCTGTGTGTGGCGAGTGGGGCACAAGGGAGGGATGGTGTGAATGAGTGTGTTTTTTTTTTTTTTTTTTTTTTTTTTTTCCCCAGGTTTGGGTTCGGTCCGCTCCCTCTCCCAAGATCATCTCAAGTCTCCGCTAGGTGCGGAGCCCATCCCCCCACGTCCTGCCCTCCTCCGCTGCGTTGGCGGGCGCCTTGACCCTCTGGCGCGTTGACGGTCCTCGGGTTTGGGGCGGGTTCCCGGGTGGGCACCGGCCCATTCCCGGCGGTGGCTTCGCGGGGCCTGGCCCCCCGGGGGGCGGCCGGGGCCCCTGCCGCGGGGGCGGGGTGCCCCTGGGGCCTCTGGCCCCCAGGGCCCATGGCCAGGACCACTTCAGCGCGGCCGGCTGCCGGCGGAGCCCACGGGCTCGTCCCCGCGGCTCTTGAGGGCGTCGGCATTGCGGTGGCTGGGGGATTTCCTCGGGGTCGTCTCTCCTCTTTCCTCAGGGGGGGGTTGCAGATTTCCTGTGAAGGCCCCTCTCGGGCGCACTGCTTTGGGGGCCCCTTTGGGAGTCCGGGGTTATGGGTTCCCTGACCCCTGCCTCTGTGCTCGGGGAAGGTGGGTCTTCGGTTCTCCACAATCACTATCAAGCCATTTCCTTCTGGATAATTTTCACCTAAATTAGTGCACTCTCACAATCTCCCACAGGTGCTGGGTCCCAGGTATTAAATGTTCACTTATATATAGAAAGGCTATAATTTATTTACTTTCTTTTATTTATTTTTTAGGTATCACATTACACATGTCAGCTTAAATAATAATACATATGATTTAGCAATGGTATCAAGGTTGCTTTATGTCTGTTGGTTGTGCTGTTCTTTTTGTGTCTCTTTCCAGGTGATGGAGCAGACAGAGGAAGTTTTATCATTCTCTTCCTTTTATCTCTTCTTTCTTTCACCTCTTCTTTCTCTTTTTTTTCTCTTCTTGTTTTTCTTTTACTCTCCTACTTTCCCATTGTAGTGTCCATATAATTTGAAATTCTCCCTGCAGGAATCACAATAAAGCTATTTACACGCACAAATCAAGCGGAGCATTATGGCGAAAGCTGTTTGCTCCACTTGTGAAAGTAAAATCTGTCGAGCTCTATTTGGCATTAAGATATCAATTTTTATTGCCACTTTGCTAGACAGGACACTGGGGAAAAAAAAAAAAAAAAAAAAACTAACTAAAAGTATGCTCTAATTCTCCCATTTTGTCATGGTAGTAGATGAGAACAGTTCTGTTTTTGCCTACCAGCGGGACCTGGATCTAGCGCGGATGTAGCTCGTGACGTCACGCGTGACTTGGTCTATAATCGGGGAAATGTAGGCGGCGGCAAGAGCTGCTGTAGACGGCGATTTGCCGCCATTTACCGGTTACTTATGACTGCCCTGGCCAGTGTGGCAGTCTGTGGGAGTTGAACCAGAATATCTGGGACGTAAGTGCAATGCTCTTACCACTAGGCCCCACTCCCCCATATCTGTAACTATATCTGAATGGTCATTAACATTCATATGGAACAACCTCCTAAAGAAAACTCAAAAGGACTGAAAATGAAGGCGACAGTTTGTAATATTCCAATTATCTAGTATAAAACTAATCTAAGGTCTAAATTGGAAAAGTACTTGTGACACATCTGCAGACTTCTTTGTCTGACAATGCTTAAATATTGCATTGGATTTAAGAGACATGAAAAGTAATTTCCTTTCTGAATCATCTACATTTTTCTCCCTGACTGAGCGCGAGAGAGGCAGTGTGGTTTTAATCGAGCACAGCAGTCTTCAATGACATCCAAGTCTGTCTTTCGTTTTTTTTCCTCTTTTATTCCTCTCTCCAAACTGTCAGCTACTTGTTGCCATGGCAGCATTATGTCAGCAGAGTCGCTCAGTGTGTGTGTGTGTGTGTGTGTGTGTGTGTGTGTGTGTGTGTGTGTGATGCTAACAGATAAACCTGCAGGGGTGAGATGTGGCTATTGACTGCTGCCACCCTCCTGACATTTTCACCTCATGCGAAACAGCACCTGGTCATCACTGCCACGTTTATTTTGCACAGAGCACAAGTGGAGATGGACATGTGGAAATCTTTCACTACAGCAGTGATTCTGTGTGGCTTTGTTTCCATAGCGTTAAACCTTTATGAGTTTAGGCAGGTTCAGATCATCTTAAAGAATAAAGCAGGAAAAAAAGATTGTGCTTGTTGCCTTTGTTGTAATTAGGGCTTGATCTGATCTGTGCATCAAAGAAAGGTGAAAAGTCAATGGATTCTGACTCTTATTAGAACACTCTAGGGGACATGGGGAAATATTTTTTTGTGTTACCTCGCAAAAACTTTTGCGTTCCATCGCAAAGGTTTTTGCGATCCCTAGAGGTACAGCTGATTTATTTGTTGTGGTCTCTTGTCATTCACACACAACAATAAACCGTGAGAGCCGACGTGAGTTTTGAAACTGCAAAGCTTTGTCTTAAGCGAAAGATCAAACGTGCATCTACACAGCACAGCGTTCACAGACCAGTGTGATGCATTTGCGAGTGTCAGAAAGCAATGGTGCATTCATCTCGGCAGGCATGCACTTTTTGGAAACATGCACTTTGCAAGGGAACGCAAAAGTATTGCGAGGTAACACAAAAATAAAAAAAATCCCCATGTCCCGTAGAGGGCTCCTTAAGTTTTAAAATACTGACAGCTATTAGAAGCCGGAGGAACCAGGGTAACTACTTCAGTTCCAGCTGTATACATTGTGCCGACTGAAGGATTGCATCACGTTTGTTTATCTTTTGGAGCTGTGTTTTAATGGGAAATTTCTGTGTACTATTTAAACTTATTTTGAATTTTTGCTCCTAAAACATATTTTCATATTTTAAAATAACTAAATCTAAATAAATTTACCCATATGATGCAAAAAAACTATTCCACCTATGTCATATGTTGACAATACCTAACAGATTTATTTATTAAACGGTAAATATACTTTAAAGGTATACTATGCAACCGGGGTTGATGTTCCAGCGAGGCTCCCCCCAGAGGGCGAAAGTAAAAGTGCACTGTCGTAAAGATGCTCAGCTGTTCTGGTTTCTCCATCAAGACAGGCGCGGTTGTTTTGAGCTTAGCAGACAGGCGAACGCAACGAAAAGTAAAAAAAACGGCAGTACAAACAATGACTAACACAGTGAAGGTATGAACATCAAGCTTCCCGCAGCGCTATCTTGTCGAGGCGGCCGCGCCTCGCCAAGCCGCAGCCGCCGCCTCGCCAGTTTTATTATTATTATTATTATTATATTTTTTTTTTATGTTGGCGAGACGCTACCGCCACCGCCTCACCAAGCCGCCGCCGCCGCAGTAGAGTCTCGCCAACATAAAAAATAAAATAAAAAATAAATAAAAATAATAATAATAATAATAATAAAACTCGATATGCTTGCATGTTTATTTGACGTTAACACGCGGTTCTTTGTTGTTGCTTTGGCGCGTGCATATAGTGAATGGCAGGGCAAAAACACATGGAGTTCTCGCCGTAAAGCGAGACTTCTGTGTGTGCGGGCCGTGAGCTCTTGCAATTGCAAGTGCGGTATTTTCCCCACAGACCCCCAGGGCGGCCGAGAAAACCTTTGTTCGACCTGAAATGACTCATTTAATCATCCAAAACGGTATGGAACACATTAATTAACTGAAAAATGTTGCATAGTATGCCTTTAAACAGTGTGTAATTGCACAATACACATATTGAGCAAAAACATAAATGCTGCTGACTGAACCAGCAGCATAAGGAGTTTTTATAGAAACATGTTTAAACAATGGGATGGCATTTGTGTGAAACTGGATGCTCTGATTGGATTATTGAGCTGCAGTGGGATTTCCACAGTGTGGGTTCTGTGAAGGGCTCCACACACACTGTTTGAAAAAAAAAAGCCTTAGTGATTTTATAAAATATCTGCAACTTAATTTGGCAATATAATAATAATAATAAAAATAATAATAATAATAAAACATTTTATTTAAAAGGCGCCTTTCTGGACACTCAAGGTCACCGTATAAAAGGATAAAAAACAGAATGTCAGAAAAAAAATCAAAACAAAAAAAAAAACATTTAAAAAATACAGAGGCTGGGGCAGGGAAATTGATAATTAAAGAGAATAGGCAGTCTTAAATAGATGAGTTTTGAGTTGTGATTTAAAATGGAGAAGTGAGTCCGTGTTTCTAAGTAGGGGTAGTAGAGAGTTCCAGAGGCGGGGGGCAGAGCGGCTGAATGCTCTGCTCCCCATGGTGGTGAGATGGGCGTAAGGGACAGACAGGTGTAAAGCAGATGAGGATCCAAGAGCACGGGAGGGGGTGGGAATATGCAGGAGGCCTGACAGATATGGGGGGGGGGGCAAGGTGGTGAAGGGCCTTGAATGTCACCATAAGACAATATCAAGGCTCTGAAACTCTTACTGAACAGGTGTCTGTCAGTCAATGAATTTAATAATCTGATGTGGATTCTTTTCCCTTGTCGTCTTGTCTTGTAAAGTGCCTCCTGACATGGTTCAGCTTTGCCTGCTGTTACTGTTTCACCGTGTCCCGTCTACGGTGAAGCACCCTCGGTGGACCCAGCTCGTTTTACCCAGGCAGGCGACCCCCACTTACTTATTACCTTGAATGTAGGACGCATAAAACAGACAAGTATGCTTTTAGTTATATTTTATCTACGTAAAGACAGAGAAATAGTTACAGTCACACCAGCGCTGATGGGCCCCTGATCGGCAGGGAGGCCTCGATTGCTCATCACACAAACATTATAAAGGGATCTCGGGACACACCCATACAGGGGCGGTACACATCCAAACTGTGACATCAGCAGGGAAACTGTGTCACCTCCGGGGTGGTATCTGATAGATATGTGCCAATCTTTTGGGTCAGTGCCATCTAAGTGTGCCATGCAGTTCTGGGATAAACAGCTCGTTCCACTTGACCTTGTTGATATCCTAACAGACCCCCTGATGATGTGTCATTATGGCACATCACCAAAGATTCAACCTGGTTCCAATCACCTTGGACATCGAAACACTCCACCACCTGCGACAAATCTCTGACATTTTCAAACCACAGCAGCAATTCCTGGGTGTCCACACCCCCTGTCTGAAATGTCTCTCGTCGTAAGCCCAGGCTTTCAGTTTATATCCTGTTAAGTGTCCCCCTTTCGGGCCCATTAACCCCAAGTTGCATATTGTTGAATCCCCATTTTCAAATGTTCTTTTTGTTGAGAGTCCAAGAGTGTGTTCTAGGTGCGTTTCCTGAACGCCAACCTCTCCATGTCATGTTCCTGAAACCTTGTAGTTGAATTCCATCACCTGTGAAGCAAAGCAGTCATGCATAGTCCTGTTCAAGATGTTTTTTTTTAGCACAGCAGGAGTTTCACTGTCCGGTGCCATTGCAGCTCTGATGTTCCTCAGAGCCAACCTTCATGCATCGATATCATGTTAAAGCTGTTATCCTCCTATCATCATCTTGTGTCCAGGAGTCACTTCTGCTGTCCTGATCAGATACCAAATGTCCAACTAATCTAATTGACCTCATTACTTTTCTGCATGTACAAGAGGACGATCGTTAGATTATCCTGGTCTAAAAGACCACTAGGTTAATAGATGGCTAACCTATGTTTATGTGGGGTTTTTTTCTTCTGGATGTTTTAACATTTAGTTAAAGAACAACTATTGTGCTATTTTGTGTTCAAACAGATAGTTGTTAAGTCTCCTCACACCTTTTAGGTAACTGCGTACAATTCCAAACTATTTACACTGGTGCTTTAATCCCTAATTTACCCAAGTTATTTATTAGAATAAGGCATTATTCTAAACTTGCAGTTTTATCCATTTAAGTCCTTAACCTTTGTGGTGCTTTACATCCTAATAATTATGTTCTTAGTTGCGCCTCTGCATACTTTAAGATACCCAGTAAATGTTGTGCTCACAATTTCTCCTTCGCTTGAACAAGGTTAAAAGGTTTAGAGTTTATTCTGCTTATATTGAAAAATTAGCTTGCTCACTCGTTCGTTCATTCGTTTATGCTATCAACTGTTGCTGTAATGCCTACTTTAACTTTTTCGCCCAGTAGTTTTTTCATGATCATAATTATCGCTCATTGATGTAGATGTATATATTTATTTATTTATTTTTTTCATGTCGTCAGAATTGCATACATTGTTCTTATCCATTTTCCTTTTACGATTTAACGGCCCCCCTATGTATCCCACTCCTTACTTTAATCACCAATACTCATAAGTTGTTGAACCTGTTTTAGGTTTAGCATAATTACTTAAGCTGCTCTATGCTCTCATCGCGTAACTTAATATTTTTGTGCAAAATGGATGTCTTTTAGTGGTTCCCCCCTATTCCTTCTCATGCATGATGTATTTTATGAAGCTTATTGTATCTTAAAGGTGCCTCTTTGAATCTTATTCAAAACCCCCTGTGGGGTTAATAATATTCCAAAACATATCTATATGTATTCTAAGTGATTTAAATAAAAACTCTGTTAGAAAAGTAAAAGAAAATCCTTCTTATCTTTGCGAACTCTACCAGCTTTGTTTCCAGACCAGTACCACTTGTCCGAATGCGTTTGACCCTCTTATCGCTCGCTAATAACAGCTCTGACTTAAAACAATTAACATCCTAGGGGTTTAATAATAATCTTGATTGCTTTTAATCTGAAAGTTTTCTCCTAAGCGCATCCGCCAATGTGTTTGTTTCTAATGTGTGTTTTATTTTTTAATTGTGTACAGGAAAAATCTAATGTCAAATGCTGAAGGGGTGTCTGCCAATTCATCTTTGTTTCGTGCTGCGGTCCATTGAAGGTTATCCGATGCCTCTGTCTTTGCCCCCGCAATTTGTTGTCCATTTTCAGTCCTCATGTCTCAGTTCAGCAGCACAACATCGTTCCAGGACAAGCATTGTCCATGAATCTTCTTTCTCCAATCGTTGTGTCTGAAACCACAAGGAATTCTGCCAGCATTTTGCCAATATGGATTTTGTCCAAAATCAAATTGTCTAAACTGGTGACAGTGTAAGACAAACTAAAATGTAGCATTAGTAATGTTTTGCAATTATACACTGTTTAAAGTTATTTAATGTTTATTAAATAACCCTCTGTCTGTTAAGTATTGCCTGGTGATGATCAGCTCTTAAGCTGATATCAAGACAATGGTTGAAAAGGATGAATTCAAGCACCAGCGATCTTTTAACAGCAAAACCTGCACACACACAGAATAAAGGAGTGACAACTTCTTTTTAAGTTCAAGAATTTAATAACAGAAATAAAATGAACATCCAGAGAACATCACTATGTAATGCTGTTTATCTGAATTAACACAATATTTCAATTAACAAATCCTCTCTACTAGGCTAGTGAAATTTAACTAAACTACTAAGCAAAATGAAGATAAAAGAAGCTAAGCTAAGGATCTATTTACATGCAAAAACAAACAAAAGACAAAACAAAAGTGGTTGACCATAATCAGAATAATTCGGTGAATCCATGTTCACTGCAGATCTGATTAAAAAAAACATGGAATGGAGTTAAAACATTTGACATGTGTTTCAACCCATTCACAATGCAAAGCACAAGTTAACCAGAACATTATTTTGAGGAAATAATATTCTAAAGACTGATTTGCCCAGTTAAATTATTTAACCCTTATGATCGCTTGCCTTTGTTTATGCGATTCTACCTCCGGGCGCTAGGGGGCGCTGTAGCGATCGGTCGCTAAATAGGTTAAAGTCTAAAAGGTTTTCAAAATTGCTTTTAAAACCGACATTAATATTCAATATTAATGCGGGAATAAGGCTCACACCACCATCGAAGGATGGCCGTGCAGGACGATTAAGCTTTGTCCTTTAAAACAAACTCCTTTTGAAATGTCCGGGATCAGATGTTAGCGAGGCTAATAGCATTTTGGCTAGCGGGCATTCGGCACTAACAAATGAAAGCCTTAGCTTTATTTTTAGTCATAATGAGTGGGCTGGATAACGTAAACATTTATGTCCCATCAATGTATGAAACTGTTGTGGAGATAATCTTGTTATAACCATAAAGACACACTCACATGATATTAGCAATTCAATAAACGGAAGGCTAGCGTGAGCTACCTCCGTTAGCCCTTTGTTCTAAAGGCACCATGTGTCCAAACGAGTTACCAAACATTTCCAGATGGACCATTTACCTTCTCCCTCAGCTCTCTATGCCCAAACCTGTCGGTGCCTCATGTGAGTCCAGTCCAATTTGGTCATCCGAGAAGGCAGTAAAAGGGGTAACCGTTGCTCGTCCAGCAGCGGGCAAGCCTGGGGTTCTGCTGCCTAGCAGAGCAGGCATGTGTTCGGGATCGGAGGCCTGATGTCCTGCAGACAGTCTCTGACTCGGTTGCAGTCACGATTAGTGTAAGTCCTCCTGAGCATTCAAAGTGGGTTCTGCTGCTGGCTTTTCAGCTCCATCTGGGGTTTGCTTCCCTGTAAAGGCTGAAAAGAATAAACAAAGCTGTTTTTGGCAGGCAGGATCCTTTCCTCCTGCTCCTCATGCTGAGGTTAAAACAGCAGGCTTAACTCTGATTTGCTCGGACATGTTCTCCGGGCGACGAGAAGTTCCTCCCAGATGTGCGTCGGTCAGGCCTGGCCAGGGCCTCATTGGTCAAGCCTTCTCCTTTGTCTCAGCAGTAAGGAAGGTCCAGGGAGGTGAGTTCCACAGAACGGCTATTCTAGGGAGCATGTGACTTTTGGGTCTTCAGTCACATGGCTGCTGAGGAAGGAGACCCACCTCTCCTTAGAAGTCCCAGAGGAGTGCTGGTCGTCTGAGGGTTTGGAGGAGGACAGTGGAAAGAAAAACCACCCATTAGCAGAAAGGAAAAACCTCCAGCAGAACCGGGCTCAGTATGAACGGTCATCTGTCTCGACCGACGGGGGGTCACAGAACACAGAGCAGAGACACAACAAGACAGACAAAAAAGCACAGAAGCACACATTGATCCAGTAATCTGTTCTACATTAGATGGGTGATCTGTCTTCCTTGGATGATGTCACAGTTAACAGAACGTCAGACGAGGTGTACCTACTATGAAGAAAAAAGAGAGAGAGAGCCAAAAGTTAAAAGCTGAAATGACAACAGTCATTTCAATGCAATGCAATGCAAACTAGAGAACATTAGACTGGAAAACAGTAGAAATCAGTAGCGTGAGAAAAATAGGCCCTGATGTCCTCCAGTAGCCTAAGCCTAAAGCAGCATAACTATAGAGGTAGCTCAGGGTAACATGAGCCACTCTAACTATAGGCTTTGTCAAAAAGGGAAGTTTTAAGATTAGTCTTAAAAGTAGACAGGGTGTCTTCCTCGCGGACCAGAACTGGGAGTTGGTTCCACAGGAGAGGAGCCTGATAACTAAAGGATCTGCCTCCCATCCTACTTTTAGAGACTCTAGGAACCACCAGCAGACCTGCAGTCTGAGAGCGAAGTGCTCTGTTAGGAACATACAGGGTAATCAGAGCTCTGATATATGATGGAGCTTGATTATTAAGGGCTTTATATGTGAGAAGAAGAATTTTAAATTCTATTCTTTATTTAAAAGAAAGCCAATGAAGGAAAGCTAAAATTGGAGAAATACGATCCCTCTTGTTGAAAGTGCTTGTTCAATCCTTCAATTGCACACTGGAGCCTATTCCAGCAATTTGCCTGTGGGAGATGGACTGCACACTAGTCAGGTCACCATAACAAGCTAAAAACAGGCAAACATTCATGGACACACTTGGGTTAGTCATTTGTTAACCCAAAATGTAGGTGGGTTTTCTTTGGCTATCAGAGAAAAGCTTAAGAACCTACAGATGAACACTTGCAGGAAACGAGAAAAAAACATGCAACTCCAAAATAAGTAGTACCAAACTAGATTTTCTTGTCCTTGCTGTAAGCTCTTGATTTTCTATCATCACTGCAATAATAGAACCAATGGCGCTAAGAATTTGTGAAATTCTCACAGCTCAAATTAATAAAAGATGGGTTTTATGATTTTTTTATGGCCCAAATCTGGCATGTGACAGGATGAAAACAAATCTTTTAGATTAGTTGCATAATCAGTGTTTATAACTATGCAGTTTATAGATCTGCATCAAATATAACCAACAAGCAAAGCTGCAGTGCAACCAGGACGAAATTTATTTAGCCTTGTCTTGACCTTCCACGCAAACATCCACCACCAGGAATGTAAAGCCAGTTACAGTTGGACCATCTGCTCTGACCCCATTATGCCTATTGTCTTTACTGTAACCTATAACACAGTACACAACCAGTGTCCGAAATTAACTTCCTGATCCACCGGCCAAGTTGGCCGGTAGATGTAAAAATCAACCGGCCAGGCATATTTTTTACCGGCCAAAATATTAATCCTCACCAGACCTCTCAATTTTTACCAAAAATTAAGAGTGAGATTATGTTCATTTTTGGGGGGCGTGGTTGGGGGCGTGGCTGACTGGACCCTGGAAGACAAATCTTTGTTTCCTACCTTTGATAGGAAATGTTGTAGTAGTATTATTGGCCTAATTCTGCTTCGCTAATAAAGGCCCATTTTTGCCCCGGTTTAAGATTTGACAATAAATGAGAAAAGCATTGATCAGAGGTAAAACATTGTAATATGCATATTTAATTCATAGAAATTAAATATGGAGACAGAGTTTACATTACAAATCAAGAGGATTTCACAGCACGGTGTAGAAGTCTGAAGTAAGTTTTGCCAAGAGAAAATCCTTTTTCATCCACTTAATGCTCCTCCCGCTCAGGTCAAGGGGAGGATAGTTGACCCCCTCTCCTTCTGACCAACCCCCCCGGGGGGCAATAAAACTAAAGCTGCATGTTATCTTAGCTGGCAACAGGGAGAGACATACCTTCTGCCTAAGATATTTTTCTTAACAATTTCCCTCTGTTTTGATCCTAATAGATCAAACCAAAAACTAGGCTAAACTAAGTCCATGTCTTGAAACCCTTAAACAAAATGTAAATGATAAGATGCAATAATGTAACACACTGTCCCCTCTGTTGGCGACTTATGAAATCAAATTAAGTTAAAATTTACCCCTTAAATGTAAAATAACCCAAGTATAAGCTAATAAGCTACTAAACCTATCTAACTCTCAAGCATACTAGAATTAAGAAAAGTAAGCACCTTTATCAGGGAGGTGCAAGGCTAAGATAACTTTGCAACTACCAAGAAACTGTTACATGAGCTAAATATGACTCTAGGAGTCCTAACCTAGATTAGCAAGATGTCTTTTTAGAAATTAATATAAACTGTGAAGGCACTACACTCAGATCAAACCACAGAATAAAGACCAAATTATCATGTAATGCAAAACCAAGATTCTAACAATACTAGCATTCAGCATCTTAGGAATATTGAACTTATAAGACAAATACAATGATTACAAAATTCAGTTTTTTTTACACAATGCATTCAATTGTTTTCATGATGTCTTGCGTCTCAGAGATGTCTTCTTCTTGCCCTTAAAGATAATCGTTTATAGAGGCATTGTCCCAACCGTCGATCCCCACACATATGTATGTGAATCATTTTATCAAAAATAAAAAAAACAGAAAATAAAAATCCAGCTGCCTCATCCGTGAGTGGCTATCGGCGCTTCAAATAGCTCCAGTGATGTTTTCTTGGAACCCTCTGGTGGCTGGTACACATGGCTCCTGGAATCTTAGGGGCCTCCTGAACCTTGTCCCCCCACATCCGCCTGTCGATAACCTTAGCGTGCACTCATTCGAGGTCGGGGGTCAGTGGACTCTCCTTCACATTCCTGGACTCTCCTAATTTTATATCTCCAATACAACCTGAAACTTACACGACAATCTTTTAGATATCAAATGTCGTGTTCTACCTGTAATTCCGGAGGTTGACTTCGGCCCCGAAAAACTATTTCAGTCATGTGGAATTGTATCCAGTAATGAAATTAACTGAACACTCCCATGTTGTTCACCTATTGTTCTATCAAGTTATTAAAAATCCTGACACACCAATGATTTTAAACTAAACCAAGCAGGGCCTGTAAGAGAACTAGCTTAGATATGCATTAAGTTACCCTCTGTTTTTCTATTTTATGCAGTTTTTTTTATTTTATCTAACATTTACTTATTGTACTGCTAAAACTGTGGGCCTGTTTCCAAGAACCTAGAGGGGGCTGAGCTAACCCCCTTATGGAGTCTTTGTCCAGCAGATACGTTCTGTCTGACACTTCGCCCATTAAATCTAATTTATGGTCCCGGCCTGTTTCTTAGGAGTCGACTGAACAAACATTCAGAGAGCCATGGGAGAGTTCTTTCGGGGTTTTTTAAACAACTGTTATCTAATTTGTTATCTAATTTGTTATCTAATTTACAAAGCAGTCACATACCTCTCGTGTGGTCCTGCAAAACAACCCTTTATCCAGGTTAATTAACGGTATCCCCTTTCCATTTTGTGTAGTTTTTTGTATAGTTTTTTTGTATTTTATCCTACTTTCCCTCCTTGGAACAAAAATAATTTTGTTACAAAAACATCAACCGAGAACAGTATATGGTCGTCAAGTGGAGACAATTTAACTGCAAACACTTGTCTTTGTTGAAGTAGAAAAACCACTTCCCTGTATCCTGAAACCAAATCAAAATATAATTCAATTTCATCATACCATGTATCCGTAAGAGGTCCTTCAAAGGTTTGTAAGATCAGTGTACCCAAATGAAATGATGACTGCAGACTGATGGCCTCAGTTGCACACAACAAGTCAGTTTTGTGAGAATGCTGGATGTTCCAAGTTATTTACATACTGAGACAGGGTGGTGTATCTGTGCAAAAGACATATAAAAATTGTTTTTAACCTGAATAAAACACCTGGTAATATAGCAAATCCTGGTGAAAAGCTGGTTCAACATAACTGGCAACTGTTATATATGTCCGTCCGTCCATCTTCTTCCGCTTATCCGGGGTCGGGTCGCGGGGGTAGCAGCTTCAGTAGGGAGGCCCAGACGTCCCTCTCCCCAGCCACTTGGGCCAGCTCCTCAGGAGGAATCCCAAGGCGTTCCCAGGCCAGCCGGGAGACATAGTCCCTCCAGCGTGTCCTGGGTCTTCCCCTGGGCCTCCTCCCGGTGGGACGTGCCCGGAACACCTCACCAGGGAGGCGTCCAGGAGGCATCCTGACCAGATGCCCGAGCCACCTCAACTGGCTCCTCTCGACGTGGAGGAGCAGCGGCTCTACTCTGAGTCCTCCCCGGATGACTGAGCTCCTCACCCTATCTCTAAGGGAGAGCCCAGACACACTACGGAGAAAACTCATTTCAGCCGCTTGTATCCGGGATCTCGTTCTTTCGGTCACGACCCAAAGCTCGTGACCATGGATGAGGGTAGGAACGTAGATCGACCGGTAAATCGAGAGCTTCGCCTTTTGGCTCAGCTCTCTCTTCACCACAACGGATCGGTACAGCGCCCGCTTCACAGCAGACGCTGCACCAATCCGCCTGTCGATCTCCCGCTCCATCTTCCCCTCATTCGTGAACAAGACCCCAAGATACTTGAACTCCTCCACTAGGGGCAGCACATCCTCCCCAACCCGGAGAAGGCACTCTACCCTTTTTCGGTTAAAGACCATGGTCTCGGATTTGGAGGCACTGATCCTCATCCCGGCTGCTTCGCACTCGGCTGCGACCCTCTCCAGTGAGAGCTGTAGGTCACGCCCTGATGAAGCCAATAGGACCACGTCATCCGCGAATAGCAGAGACGCAATCCTAAGGCCACCAAAACGGATCCCCTCAACACCTTGGCTGCGCCTAGAAATTCTGTCCATAAAAGTTATGAACAGAATCGGTGACAAAGGGCAACCTTGGCGGAGTCCAACTCTCACCGGAAACAAGTCCGACTTACTGCCGGCAATTCGGACCAGACTCTGACACCGGTCGTACAGAGACCTGACAGCCCTTATTAAAGGGTCCGGTACTCCATACTCCCGGAGTACCCCCCACAGGTTCCCCCGGAGGACACGGTCGAATGCCTTCTCCAGATCCACAAAGCACATGTAGACTGGTTGGGCAAACTCCCATGCCCCCTCAAGAATCCTGCTGAGGGTATAGAGCTGGTCCAGTGTTCCACGGCCAGGACGAAAACCACACTGCTCTTCCTGAATCCGAGATTCGACTATCCGACGGACCCTCCTTTCCAGAACCCCTGAATAGACCTTACCAGGGAGGCTTAAGAGTGTGATTCCTCTGTAGTTGGAACACACCCTCCGGTCCCCCTTTTTAAATAGGGGGACCACCACCCCAGTCTGCCAATCCAGGGGAACTGCCCCCGATGTCCACGCAATGTTGCAGAGCCGCGTTAACCAACACAGCCCCACAACATCCAGAGCCTTAAGGTACTCAGGGTGAATCTCATCCACCCCCGGGGCCTTGCCACCGAGGAGCTTTTTAACAACCTCGGCAACCTCAGCCCCAGAGATGGGAGAACCCGACCCAGAGTCCTCAGGCTCTGCTTCCTCAATGGAAGACGTGTTGGTGGGATTAAGGAGGTCTTCGAAGTATTCCGCCCACCGACGCACGACGTCCCGAGTCGAGGTCAGCAGCACACCACCCCCACTGTAAACAGTGTTGGTACTGCACTGCTTCTCCCTCCGGAGACGCCGGATAGTGGACCAGAATCGCTTTGAAGCCGTACGGAAGTCTTTCTCCATGGCCTCTCTGAACTCTTCCCACGCCTGAGTTTTTGCCTTGGCGACCAGCCGAGCCGCCTGCCGCTTCGACTGCCGGTACACATCAGCTGCTTCCGGAGTCCCACAGGCCGAAAAAGCCCGATAGGACTCCTTCTTCAGCTTGACGGCTTCCCTCACCGCTGGTGTCCACCAGCGGGTTCGAGGGTTGCCGCCGCGACATGCACCGACAACCTTGCGGCCACAGCTCCGACTACCCACCTCAACAATAGAGGCGTGGAACATGATCCATTCAGACTCAATGTCCCCCGCCTCCCTCGGGACGTGTTTAAAGTTCTCCCGGAGGTGGGAGTTAAAGCTCCGCCTCACAGGGGACTCAGCCAGACGTTCCCAGCAAACCCTCACAGTGCGTTTGGGCCTGCCCGGTCGGACCGGCTTCCTCCCCCGCCATCGGAGCCAACTCACCACCAGGTAGTGGTCAGTGGAGAGCTCCGCCCCTCTCTTCACCCGAGTGTCCAAGACATACGGCCGCAGATCAGATGAAACGACAACAAAGTCGATCATTGAACTGCGACCTAGGGTGTCCTGGTGCCAAGAGCACATATGGACACCCTTTTGCTTGAACATGGTGTTCTTGATGGACAATCCATGACGAGCACAGTAGTCCAAAAACAAAACACCACTCGAGTTCAGATCAGGTGGGCCATTCCTCCCAGCCACGCCCCTCCAGGTCCCACTGTCATTGCCCACGTGAGCGTTGAAGTCACCCAGCAAAACGAGGGAGTCCCCAGGAGGGGCACTCTCCAGTACCCCTTCCAAGGACTCCAAAAAGGGTGGGTAATCTGAACTGCTGTTTGGCGCATAAACGCAAACAACAGTCAGAACCCATCCCCCCACAAGAATGCGGAGGGAGGCCACCCTCTCGTTCACAGGGGAAAACCCCAACGTGCAGGCACCGAGATGGGGGGCAACAAGTATGCCAACCCCAGCTCGGCGCCTCTCACCATGGGCAACTCCAGAGTGGAAGAATGTCCAGCCCCTCTCAAGGAGACTGGTTCCGGAGCCAGAGCGGTGCGTCGAGGTGAGTCCGACTATCTACGGACGGACATGGTCTACCCTACTAGGGGCTTAAAGCCCCTGACAGCATAGCTCCTAGGATCATTGGGACACTCAAACCCCTCCACCACGGTAAGGTGGCAGCCCAGGGAGGGGTACATGTACAATAGAAAAATCTCAATACTTGTGAGCTGATAAGGAATAACCTAAAAGATCCGTTTAACCTATGTTGTTTAAAAACAAAATGTCTCACTCAGGACACATCTGTGCTTACCAGAGAAAGGCCCCGTGTATAATAAACCTGTCACCCCAGGAAGTCCTAAGCTGATAGTAACTCCCAGTTTGTAAATTTATGGCATGCAGTTGTTAACCAGAGAGACATTTCCACCCAGTGAATCTCCTGGTCATAGTTGTACACTGTCCGCTGTTTAATTGTGTACATAACAAAAAGTGAATAAACATGAATATATTATCAAAACCGCAAACCTGTGCACTGGGATACGCTCAGTTGGCTGCCTTAAGAAAAATTTAACCAGCTCCGATCCATCTGCCCAGGAACTCAAAAGATGGAGAGAAAGAAAAAAATATAAAAAACACAGGCCATCCAGATTACATCCCATTAAATTTGTTCAGTAGTATATGGCTAGCAATAACTGTCTGTGTTTTACCTTAAAGATGTTTGACACCAGTCTGTGGCTCCTGGATGGACTCGGATTGACATGCAACAGATCAGGCAAACATGAGATCGGAGTTAAGACTTCATATTCAAGGCTTCCACGTGTGGAACTCTACATTTCTTCCCTCAGTGTTGCAGTAGCAGCTCGCTGTAATGTCTCTGCGACGCACCTCAGTGATAAAGTCTCCTTTTCACAACTCAGATGCTGATGAATCAAGTGGCTCCAATATGTGCAGAAAGTTCATACAGTCACTTCCCTTGACAGCTTGGGATCTGTGCTGTTCATGAGCGTTGGCCACTTTTCCAGGGTGCTTAAACATTGTTCATGGGAGCGTTGTCCCCTTGCTGGGGTACTGACCTTCTGGATGTGAGGCCGTATTGGGACTTCATGCCAGGCTGACTTGCTGATGCGAAACAATGCCTGGCCCAGTGCCCAGAGTGACCACAGTTATAGCAGATGTCTGTAGATGTTTGAAAAATTCCGACGTGTCCACCTCGTCTTTTCGGTCCTCTGCTCCTTCCCCCATACGCAGGAACTACAAATCTGGAATCAAATGAAGAACAGAAAAGCAGAGGAGGCGCCCTCCCTCCCCCCTTGAATGAAATTAGACTGTGGTGGAACCTTCAGGGTTTGAACACCATGTGATGTACCCGCTGAGACATTTCTTTGTGCCATCTCCTGCTTTCTCTTGCTCACTTTCCGCTTTGCTTCTAGTAACTATAATTTGAGTAATTGAAGTTGCAAGTCATCTAAGTCTTGCTTCGACTTTCTGTCCTCCCTTTGAGCCACATGCAAATAGTCTATCAAACGGGTTTCCCAGCAAGCATACGAACACCCAGGCATATCAGGATTTTGTTTCATAAGCAGGGACACTAAAGAAGAAACCCCACCCAAAACTGCCCCTCTAAATAATTCACCCAGATTGGAGCGATTTGTTTTAGGATCCACACCTGTGTGTTTGATCCATTTCTCTGCAGCCTGAGTTATGTAATCTTTAGGACACTGTTACAGGTCCCAGGTGAATTCAGGAAGCTCTACTGATGTGGAAAATGGAAAGTGCTGTGTAATTGTATCTTCCAAGGAAGAAATTACTGAAGACAATAAAGTTCCATCCAGACATATGGAACGTTTGAGCAACATTTTCAATGACAGCTATTACAGACACAGACACAGAAAGTCATAAAATGGCTCTAGGATCACCGTGAGCCAGTTTTAAGCCTTTGGTTAAATTTTGTAATTCAACCAGCCATGATCGACCACCAGCACCGATGCTGGGGAGTTTATTCACCAGAAGTTGCATATCACCAAGCGAACAAGTAGAAAATTCCTCTGTTCTTAAATTACTGTGTGACAAGGGCATCTGCATTTTGGTAGGACTTTGAAAATGTGGATACATATACTGAATAATTTGGGGACCGTCCTGTGATTATCCCGTAATATTTCCCGTTTCTACTAATTTCTGCCATTCTGCAATATCAGTATGTATAATAAAATAATGCAAGTCATTAACATTTGTCATAGATTTCTCAATTTTAGCTGCTTCATTTGAGGATGACTTCAAAATTGACTCATGACTAAATGCAGGGTTAACAAAATCTATCAAATCAGCCGCAATATCCTTTTGTCCACACTATTAAGGTACATTTTAACCTTAACTTTTAACTTTTTTTTAGTTTTGCTTACTTGTGTAAGCAAAACTAAAACTAGATGTTTAATGTTCTCCCAAATTTTCAACAACTTTTCCAAACTTCTAACCTCTTTCTAACTTTTAGGCTACAGTTTAAAATAAACATTTTCTCCGAAACTCACCAAGATGCAGCTGGCCATGCACTTTCCAATGCAACTCACCCAGTCAGCTTGCAGCCAATACCTCAAATCGCTTTTCTCCGTTCAAAGTTCTCATGCACTTCAACAAACATCATTAATGCATCGACCTTTTTTCAATGATTTCCAAATTCCCCTTAGTTTTTTACCTATATTTTAACCAGATTCTTGCTCCATAATGAACACTTTTAACTCAACCAAATGAAATCTGCTCAACAGTACTTCTCTTATCTTGAGGCCCAGAGCCAGGGAGAGGGGAATTCACACCCTCATGAAGACACACACACACCCAGCAGAAATACACACAGAGACACCCACACTTTGCAGATCCACAGGCCCCACCAATTTCTCTTACGCTCACTCACACAGCATGGATCCCATTCACAACCGAGACATTCAAAATGTAACAAACATTAATATTTAGACACAGACAGCTTTGCGCATGAGGAGGGTCTACTCTATTACCCTTCTGCTCGACGGAACGTTGTCTTATTTTAGTATCTCCTCGTCTAATCGTCTAGCCGTCAGAACCTTGGTCTGATGCTAGAAAACAATCGTATTGTTTTCCTGGGGCCCCTTTAAAATGTATTATTCTTCTATTACAGCTTCACCATTTAGGATCTTAACTGTTCTTAGCCTCAACTTTTAAAGATGTTACGTATTCTGGGCAGTTCTCTATTCCCTGCTTCTTTATGAGCGTCCCAAATTCTCAAGAGGTAGCGCACCCCTCAGCCCTAAAATCACCAGTTTGTCAGTCTGGTTTGCATGTGGCCAATCCTCCGGACATATTTTTTGTCTTTGTTTTTTTATCTTTTTTATTTAGTTTTATTTTATTTTTCGACAGCCTCACCATTTAAGCCTTTTTGGCTTTTATTCTCTTTTATCGTTTCTATCTAATTTTACGTTTTTCTGACGCAGACACATAAATCCCATTCAGTCCTTTCTCGGTTTCAACATAAATTCCTTTCAATCCTATCATATTAATATCTCTGTTCAAACTCTGATATTTTGAGAAGAAAGCGTCTCACCCACAGCAACACTTGATTTAGCCTAGATCTAATCCTTAGCCAATAGGAGAATCAAAATCTCCTTACTTTTTTTCGGGTCGACCCTGTTTTGCTGTAAGTGATTACTTCTTCGTGCCCAAATTCGAGACATTAAGTTTCCTCCACTTAATGTCAAATCCGGGTCACGGCTAACCATAATGTTGTAATAGTATTATTGGCCTAATTCTGCTTCGCTAATAAAGACCCATTTTTGCCCCGGTTTAAGATTTTACAATAATTGAGAAAAGCATTGATCAGAGGTAAAACATTGTAATATGCATATTTAATTCATAGAAATTAAATATGGAGACAGAGTTTACATTACAAATCAAGATGATTTCACAGCACGGTGTAGAAGTCTGAAGTAAGTTTTGCCAAGACATCCTTTTTCATCCACTTAATGCTCCTCCCGCTCATGTCAGGGGAAGGATGGTTGACCCCCTCTCCTTCTGACCAACCCCCCCGGGGGCAATAAAAGTAAAGCTGCATGTTATCTTAGCTGGCAACAGGGAAAGACATACCTTCTGCCTAAGATATTTTTCTTAACAGAAAATATTAAGTTTATTATAAAAGGCACAATATGAACTAGAACTGGAAGCAGTTATTAACGGGTTCCAAGCCAACCCACACCCTACCCCTTTGAACATGCTCCTGGACTTCAGTTCAGTGTTCAACACCCTCATCCCACAGCATCTGGTGGAAAAACTGAAACATCTGGGCTTCAGCACACCCCTTCGCAACTGGCTGCTAGACTTCCTCACCTCCTGACCTCAGTCGGTCCGGGTCAGGCAGAACACCTCCAATGTCATCACCCTCAGCACGGGCTCCCCTCAGGGCTGCGTCCTGAGCCCCCTGCTGTTCACTCTGATGACACACGACTGCGTCCCCAGGTTCACCACCAATCACATCGTGAAGTTTGCAGATGACACGATGGTGGTGGGCCTGATCAGAGACAACAACGACCGGGACAACAAAAGAGGAGGTGGAGCAGCTAGTGGGCTGGTGCAGAGACAACAGCCTGATCCTGAATGGGGAGAAGACGAAGGAGATCATCGTCGACTTCAGGAAGAACCGGCCTTGCCACGCTCCAACATATTAATCCTGACCAGATCTCTCAACCTTTATCAAAAATTAAGAGCGAGATTATGTTTATTTTCGGGGCGCGTGGTTGGGGGAGTGGCTGACTGGACCCTGGTAAAGAAATCTTTGTTTCCTGAATTTGATAAGAAAATATTGTAGTTGATTATAAAAGGCACAATATGAATTATCAGATTCACATCCAGGCAATAAAAAACACTACAGATTATAATTATTCTATCCATGTTGGTCTTATTTGTGAATGATGCAAAGTTTCATCAAGCCTATACGGTCCAAATTTTTCCCTCAGCTGCAACACTTAAAGCAGACAGGGGTTCGCGCTGCGTCTTTACGCATGCTCCAGCTGCTGGATAAACGGTGAAGAAAATGCATAAATGAAGACTGTAAAGGGCTCCTTTAGAGGGGAGAGAAGGAAAAATGGGTCTGAGGTAAAGCCCCTGATGTTACAAGTTCCTTAAAATGACCCTTAAAAGTGCGCACCTAAATTACATGTAACGTAATTTTGCGCACCTGAATTCAAGCGCAAGGAACCACGCCCCCCGAAGCACCGCTTGTTTCATGTCGTTAAAAACAAAAGAGCATGAAACACAGCTACTAACTCTCCTATTGATTTCAATTGGCACATTTTGGTACGAGTGGAAGGACATTAAACGTAGTGATTCACGTTTTGAAGGCTGGCCGCTGATAAAAGCACCTGGCTCTGAGAGGACGGGGGGGGGGGGCGCAGTGAGAGCGGTGAAGCACAGAAACACAGCGCACGTAGTTAAAACAATGCAGAATAAATAAGAATGAAACTTATAAACAGACTAATTGGCGTTTTAGACTGTATCTGGTTAGCAGAACTGTTTTCTAATCCAGCGTGCAGCCATGACTGGTTCTGAATGATGGCTTTGCCTGGGAGCCGCTCTCCCCTCATGCCTCCTGCTCCGCAGAAGGCGGAGTTTAGACTGAGCTCTGGATGGGCAGAGCTGTGAACGGTTCATCTGCAGCCTAGATGGGTTTTGTTATTTTTGTTATTTTTAATTTATTTGGTACAAACATTTACTCGCCATGTGGCAGCTAGCCGTCTGAAATTCACTCACCAAACGGGAAATTTACTCGCATTTGGTCACTGCTGAGTGTGAATTTCGGACCCTGTACACAACACTAACACAGGCCTGCTGAATAAGAGGCATTTAGCTGTGTAATTTTATTATTCAGGCATGTCACTTCTTACAATAGGTCTGTTATAGGGATGCTTAGTGAAGAGAACATGAGGAGTTCAATTTACATTTAAAGATCCATCTTAGACTCTCATTTATATAAAAAATGTCACCCTACATCAGGCAGAGTTTTTTTGGGACATATGGATATTTTGATATCAGTTTTACCCTCATTGACAGAGCTCAGATATCTGTTTTGGTGCTCCTGACTGTTGAAGCGAGACTGAATGTCATGGTGAGATCCAGAGAGCTCTATGACACTTTCAGAAAAAAGATTGTAGCAAATCATGAGTCTGAGGGATTTAAAGGGGTCTTTAAACAGCCTTTCTACTGAACAGAAAACTGTCTGCAAGTGGAGTCTGGTCATCCATGCAAGTTCACCCTGAAGGCAGACCACAAGATTCTGAATAAAATTTCTAACATAATAAATTGTCACTGCAGCAGTCACTGGTATCTTGCAACTGTGTATATGAAAGGGCCTGCCTCCACAATCACAAAGTAATTATTTTCATTGGAGGGGAGCAAGGAGGATAGCTTTGCGCTCTAAAAATCATGGGGGCGTGACCTGAAACAGGCTGACCCTGCAAGAAATCCCTCCCTTTGTCAGCCCCACATACTCAAATCTGGAGACCTAATAAATGAAACCGTATGTATCTAGCAGTCTGCCATGATCATGAGACTGAATGCAGGTGCAGATCACACACACAGTCATGAATAAATTCATGTTCACACACAAACACAGAACGCCTGTCTGGAATTTCAGCCAAGAGCCTTCAATAGTGACATGTGCTCATATTTTATTTACAAGCTGTTTTTTTGGGTGATATCTCACATATGGTTCATTTTTAATGAAGCTTTATGATACAAGGAAGAATGCTGCCTCTGTCTTTAAAGTTATATCCCCTTGACTGGATTTTTGGGTGCTGGTAGTTTGCCTTTGAGTTATTTTTTTTGTGTTTTCATGTGCTCATCCTCTTACATAATTCATGCGAAACACATCCATGGAAAACACAAATACACACACGCTTGACACTGGATCAATGAATTTGAGCAGAATTTCTGCAGCACTATCTTATAAAACAAAGACCTTCAAGTAAAAGACAATTCTGCCAAAACCCCATTTAATCAGAAACATTAAACATCCCGTGAGCGTCTCATCTGCCTTTTCTGTACAACTTTGCTGTAAGCATAACTGATGCATGTGAGTGTGTTTATACGCAAGATAAAGTTAAAAAGCTCCAATTTTTCTAATTCATGGAATGTCCAATGCATTTTAATACAGATGGCACAGTCAGTGGCAGCAGCAACCAAACAGAGTTGCTTATTCACTTTTAATGAATTAAAAGTTAGTGCTGTCATGATTTGTCGAGATGAACCAAACACACACCACACACAGAGCTTATTTCTGAGAGATTATTGAATGAAGGATGAGTTCTGAAAGAAAGAGACCAGAGAGGCTGTACCAGACTGGAGCTGGAGGATGTAGATGGAAGCAGGAGCTGGAGGACCGGAGAGAGCAGGAGAGCTGCGGGTGCTGCGCCGAGAACCAGCTGCTCAGCAGAGAAGTGACTAGAAGCACTGGGGTAGCAGGTGACCAGCAGCACGGCATAAGGCCCATTCATACCCTACGTTTGGCCTGCACGTCCGTATTTCTGTCCGTGCGTTCTATCCGTTGAGTCCTTCATACCTCCGTCCGTTGAGGTGCGCAATAACCAATATTCCCTCTAGGTGGCAGTGCTGAGCGCCAATGATTCGTCACTGATCAAACACGGCGACGGTCCAATACGTGATTTTGTTGTATTTGCTCCGTAAGTAAACTTTTTGTTTGTCCCTGTGCCCCGGACACGACACATCATATGTGTGGGTAGTTGCGGACAAGCTCCGCAAGTTGTTCCTCGAATCCCGCCATTGTTTAAAGCCCAGAATTACAACCTTCTTCGTGATTTTGTTGACATTTTGTACTACAAACTCAATAGCGCCCCCACCGTTTCCGGTAGTATTGCTCCGTATTGATCCGTTTCGTCCGTAAGCGTAAGCTCCCAATTTTCGTGTCAAAGTACGGACGAAATCGACGGTTAGAACGTATGAAACACTCCACACGTATCCGTATCCGTCTTTTACGTGAGGTATGAATGGGCCTTTAGAAAGCTCTTTGGACACAGGGGCTGCAGTACAACCAGGAGAGCAGCAGAGAGGGAGTCCTTAGAACGCAGGGGTTGCAGTAGATCCAGCAGCACAACTGAGAGAGTTCTTGGTAGTGAAGCCAGGTTTCGAGGCGTGGACCGCGTAAAAAGGGGGCGTGTCAGACGAAGCCCCGCTTTGGAGCTTGTGTCATATGGAGGAAAACCACGTGATCAACAACAAACGAGGCCTCACATTACATCTGCCACGTCATTGCTTCATTTTGCGTATCCGTTCGTCCGTCCGTCTTCTTCCGCTTATCCGGGTTCGGGTCGCTGGGGCAGCAGCTTCAGTAGGGAGGCCCAGATGTCCCTCTCCCCGGCCACTTGGGCCAGCTCCTCAGGAGGAACCCCAAGGCGTTCCCAGGCCAGCCGGGAGACATAGTCCCTCCAGCGTGTCCTGGGTCTTCCCCTGGGCCTCTTCCCGGTGGGACATGCCCGGAACACCTCACCAGGGAGGCGTCCAGGGGGCATCCTGACCAGATGCCCGAGCCACCTCAACTGGCTCCTCTCGACGTGGAGAAGCAGCGGCTCTACTCTAAATCCTCCCCGGATGACTGAGCTCCTCACCCTATCTCTAAGGGAGAGCCCAGACACACTACGGAGAAAACTCATTTCAGCCGCTTGTATCCGGGATCTCGTTCTTTCGGTCACAACCCAAAGCTCGTGACCATAGATGAGGGTAGGAACATAGATCGACCGGTAAATCGAGAGCTTCGCCTTTTGGCTCAGCTCTCTCCTCACCACAACGGATCGGTACAGCGCCCGCTTCACAGCAGACGCTGCACCAATCCGCCTGTCGATCTCCCGCTCCATCTTCCCCTCATTCGTGAACAAGACCCCAAGATACTTGAACTCCTCCACAAGGGGCAGCACATCCTCCCCAACCCGGAGAAGGCACTCTACCCTTTTCCGGTTCAAGACCATGTTCTCGGATTTGGAGGCACTGATTCTCATCCCGGCCGCTTCGCACTCAGCTGCGAACCGCTCCAGTGAGAGCTGTAGATCACGCCCTGATGAAGCCAATAGGACCACGTCATCCGCGAATAGCAGAGACGCAATCCTAAGGCCACCAAAACGGATCCCCTCAACACCTTGGCTGCGCCTAGAAATTCTGTCCATAAAAGTTATGAACAGAATCGGTGACAAAGGGCAACCTTGGCGGAGTCCAACTCTCACCGGAAACGAGTCCGACTTACTGCCAGCAATGCGGACCAGACTCTGACACCGGTCGTACAGAGACCTGACAGCCCTTATTAAAAGGCCCGGTACTCCATACTCCCGGAGTACCCCCCACAGGATCCCTCGGGGGACACGGTCGAATGCCTTCTCCAGATCCACAAAGCACATGTAGACTGGTTGGGCAAACTCCCATGCCCCCTCCAGAATCCTGCTGAGGGTATAGAGCTGGTCCAGTGTTCCACGGCCAGGACGAAAACCACACTGCTCTTCCTGAATCCGAGATTCGACTATCCGACGGACCCTCCTTTCCAGAACCCCTGAATAGACCTTACCAGAGAGGCTTAAGAGTGTGATTCCTCTGGAACACACCCTCCCCAGTCCCCCTTTTTAAATAGGGGGACCACCACCCCAGTCTGCCAATCCAGGGGAACTGCCCCCGATGTCCACGCAATGTTGCAGAGCCGCGTTAACCAACACAGCCCCACAACATCCAGAGCCTTAAGGTACTCAGGGCGAATCTCATCCACCCCCGGGGCCTTGCCACCGAGGAGCTTTTTAACAACCTCGGCAACCTCAGCACCAGAGATGGGAGAACCCGACACAGAGTCCTCAGGCTCTGCTTCCGCAACGGAAGACGTGTTGGTGGGATTAAGGAGGTCTTCGAAGTATTCCGCCCACCGACGCACAACGTCCCGAGTCGAGGTCAGCAGCACACCACCCCCACTGTAAACAGTGTTGGTACTGCACTGCTTCCCCCTCCTGAGACGCCGGATAGTGGACCAGAATCGCTTCGAAGCCGTACGGAAGTCTTTCTCCATGGCCTCTCTGAACTCTTCCCACGCCCGAGTTTTTGCCTTGGCGACCAGCCGAGCCGCCTGCCGCTTCGACTGCCAGTACACATCAGCTGCTTCCGGAGTCCCACAGGCCAAAAAAGCCCGGTGGGACTCCTTCTTCAGCTTGATGGCTTCCCTCACCGCTGGTGTCCACCAGCGGGTTCGAGGGTTGCCGCCGCGACATGCACCGACAACCTTGCGGCCACAGCTCCGACTAGCCGCCTCAACAATAGAGGCGCGGAACATGGTCCATTCAGACTCAATGTCCCCCGCCTCCCTCGGGACGTGTTTAAAGTTTTCCTGGAGGTGGGAGTTAAAGCTCCGCCTCACAGAGGACTCTGCCATACGTTCCCAGCAAACCCTCACAATACGTTTGGGCCTGCCCGGTCGGACCGGCAACAAGGGTGGGTAATCTGAACTGCTGTTTGGCGCATAAGCGCAAACAACAGTCAGAACCCGTCCCCCCACACGAATGCGGAGGGAGGCCACCCTCTCGTTCACCGGGGAAAACCCCAACATGCAGGCACCGAGATGGGGGGTAACAAGTATGCCAACCCCAGCTCGGCGCCTCTCACCATGGGCAACTCCAGAGTGGAAGAATGTCCAGCCCCTCTCAAGGAGACTTGTTCCAGAGCCAGAGCGGTGCGTCGAGGTGAGTGACTATCTCTAGTCAGAACCTCTCAACCTCGCGCACAAGCTCAGGTTCCTTCCCCACCAGAGAGGTGACATTCCACGTCCCAAGAGCCAGCTTCTGCAGCCGAGGATCGGAACGCCAAGGTCCCCGCCCTCTACCGCTACCCGTTGCACAATGCACCCGACCCCTTTGGCCCCTCCGACAGGTGGTGAGCCCATCGGAAGGGGGACCCATGTCGCCTCTTCGGGCTGAGCCCGGCCGGGCTCCATGGGCAAAAGCCCGGCCACCAGACGCTCGCCAGCGTGCCCCACCTCCAGGCCTGGCTCCAGAGTGGGGCCCCAGTGACCCACGTCCGGGCGAGGGAACGCGAGGTCCAATAATCGTACTCATCATAAGGGGCATTTTGGGCTGCGCTTTGTGTGGTCCCTCACCTAGGACCTGTGTGCCTTGGGTGACCCTACTAGGGGCTTAAAGCCCCTGACAGCATAGCTCCTAGGATCATTGGGACACTCAAACCCCTCCACCACGGTAAGGTGGCAGCCCAGGGTTTTTTGCGTATCATTTTTCAAAATAAAAGCGCAATGAACCCTGTTGCTTCGTGGGTGAGGTCATCTGCCGACGAAGGAAGCGTTGTATACCTAAAACAGTGAAAAAAAGTCCTGAAAAAAAGTCCTATTACAGCAATGCTTACTTTATCTGTTGATCAACTTTTTTCATGTATCCACTGGTATTTTGTTAATTTGCCTTTGGCGTTGAGCTCCTGATCTCAGAGGCTGGATGGCACCCTAATCTTTAGCTTAAACTCTGGCTGGGTCACTCCAATATGTTAACACTACTTATAGTCAGAACAAGCATGTTGTAAAATTAAAATATTACTTTAAATCTAAATCTGCCAGGGTATGAATAATTTTGGGCCTTATTTTTTCTGGTCTAACCAGGCAGACAATTTTTTCTTGCTACATTTAGCAGAACTAAGCCAGTTTTCTTATTTACAGGTAGCCTGAACCAGCAGAACTGGGAGAAGAGTTACCCGTCCTGCAATGGCGCTCGGCAGTCTCCTGTGGACATCGATGAGATGTTTACCCAGGTCAGGATGCAGTACCAGAACCTACACCTAGAGGGTTGGCACTTACCGACATCAGAGTCCACCACCATCCAAAACAATGGGAAGACCGGTAGGTTTAACATGATCTACATCAATATAGAAAGCAAAAATTAAACAGTTGTTTTTCAGGCCGGTGTCTGTTTAACTTAGTCTTTTTTTCCGGTCCAAGCACCATACTTATAATTGACTGTTTTTCTTTTTGTGTGCAGCACTTTGGCCAAGGGCAGTTGTTCTTAAATGTGCTATATAAATAGATTTTATTTGATTTGATAATCACCATACACTCCCATATCAGGAGCCCAAAACTGTTTCTGCTACTGTCCTCGTGGTCCTGCAGATATGTGTGGGAATATTTTTGACACAGTGGTTCTATAAAGATTACGTTTTTATGTGCAAAGGAAAAAAACATAATTCACAAATCCAAGGTTAATAACAGAATGAGATGTTGGGAAAGAGACAAAGAAACAAGAAGAAAAAGAGACTGGAATTGAGTGAAGAGCAAAAAGGGAGACGGCAGCAACTGAGAGGCCTTGCAGTGAAAGAGAAAAGATCAGTGCTTAGAGGCAATGATGAAGAGAAAAGACGCTATAAAAGAGCAGGATAGGAATGTATAGAGAGAGGCAGGAAAGCAAGGGGGAGCGTGGACGATGTGAAGACCCGTGAAGTGATGTCTGAAGTGATAAACAGATGAAAGCTGTCTGAGCTACACTATCCTCTCCATTGCTTCAGTACTGCCTGAGCTGGAATCCTTGTGTGCCTCTTTGTATGTCATATGGAAATGGTTTGAAAGTGGAAATGGCTTGTATTTTTGTCTGGTGAATGGGGCAGAATTGTCACACAGCTTGTATAAAAAGAAAGTACAAATCATAATACTATAACTATATAACTCAAAGTGTTCATAAAGATTTAAAATACTCTCCAATAAATCAGATTGGGTTTTAGAATATTCATATTTGACTTGAAGAAGCTGTTTTGCGCTCAACTGATTTTAAAATTGTAACATGATTTACTTTGAAACCCTGGCAAAGCAGCAATTTTTCAGCTCAGCCTACAAGCTGCTGTTGTAATGTTCCCTATCTTCCCGTGTATGTTGGAAAAATGGATGTTATGGAGGTTAAAATATAAGGAAATAAAAGGGATGTTCAACGAGTCCTCTCATGTCCACACTCCTGTTCTGAATAGTGTGTGCATTGGGATCAAAAGTATGGATTTCAGCGTTCTGCTATATCAGGAAGTGGTTTGTTACTTTTGCCATGATGTCATAGTCTCATAGTTTTACTTTTTCATATGAGGATCAACTCAAGTGGTCAGATAGTTATGTCCCAAATCAATCAGAAACTAGTCAAAGCAGTCAGTTTCACCTTCAGTTTCACGCATTCTCCATGCTGAGATAGGTAAATCTTGAACAGTAAAACAGCACATTGTTGCATGACATAACATTAGACATGTACTGTTACTTAATGCATGACATGAGGTACTGTTATCAGTGTTTTACTTTTTCTTATAAGGATCGACTGTGTCTGGGAATGAAACTTCAATATGTTGATGACTGTTCCCATTTTCATGGTGTATGCAAGATTATGTATTTAAGAATTTCCTGCCGTCTGGATTATCTGGTGAGCAAACAGTGAATGTTGCAGTTTCAGATATGTAGAAAGACAGTGATGAAGCGTTCATGCCATTGAAACTAGAGGCAGATACACAATAGTTAGACAGGGATATTAGTTTGTAGATCTGCAGCTTTAATTCTTTGTTTTATTTGCACTTCTCTTGTATGGGTTTGCTTCTATAAGACTACAATATGATGACCGTCTATGGGTTTTACTCTTATTTACAAATTTTTTCCACATCATCATTGGCATGCTAAGCAATAACAGTTGCTTTGGTGAAAAAGAAAATCTTCAACCAGCAAATAGTTCTTGAGTGGCATATTTAAAACAGCTTTAACCCGATGAGTGCAGTCAGCTGCACATTAAGGCAGTTTCCTTTCACTGTGACTTCCAGGTATAGCTCCTGGAGCTAAATATCTTGTCTAGTCTCAGGAGAGGCAAACAAAGCCCACATTTTATATAACAGCTCTGCTGGGGTGTTATTTGAAGAACAATCTGCCAGGATGTTGATTATGTATCGCTGATAATTCTAAATTTCTATACAAGTGAACTTCTAGGTATGTGAAAATAAAGCTCAGCTTATGCCATATACATGAAAAATCTACACACCAGCTCAAATTCTCTACACAGAGTTCAGCTCATTTCTGGTGTGAGACTATCCTGGTTGCCTAATTTATTGTGTTCTTTAACGGAATCTGTCATCTCGGGGGAACTGGAAGAGGAGGTGCTACTGTTCTACATCAATAGGAATCGGTTGGGGAGGTTAAAGCATCTGAATGCCTCTGCTTGATGCCTCCCTGAAATGTTTTCTAGGACCATCCCACTGGGAGGAGACCCTAATGTAGACCAAGACATTGCTGGACGGACAACACTCTTAATGCCTTCTTAGAGCTGGTAATGTTTGGAATCCCCAGGAAAGAGTTGCTGGTCAAAGGGATGTCTGGACTTTCTTGTTGGACCTGTTACCTCTCTGGGGTGTTTTCAATCAAACCAGTTACAGGATGGATGGATGAATAATCAGGGATGACTTCCGCAATCTGTTATTTATAAAGTAATTGGATTCAGTATGAAACATATTGTTCAATATGACTGAGTATTAGCATGCTGTTGGTTAATTAATAGACAATTGAGGAGCCAGAAGGATTTTTTAAATTTAATTTGAAGAAGACAACAACCAAAAATACCAGCTTGTGATTCTGCAGATTGTTGTCTTGATCAAGCTAATCTATCACACATTCAGATGAAATAAGAATTTTCTGATGTTTTGTTCTGGTTAAACTCTGGTTTCTTGTGTACATTTTAGTGGCCATAAATGTAGAGGGGGATGTCTTTGTAAGCGGAGGAGGGCTGAGCTCCAGGTTTCGTGTGTCCAGACTCAGCTTCCATTGGGGACGCTGCAACACAACATCAGATGGTTCTGAGCACAGTCTGAACGGAATGAAATACCCACTGGAGGTAAGCATCAACAGTGCATGGCATATTTCTGTTTCTAACTCAACCCAAAGATAACGTTGATTCTTACTGTGTCCCAGATGCAGATCCATTGTTACAATCCCGATGAATTTCAAAGCTTAGATGATGCGATTGAGAAAGGAGGAAGGGTTGCTGCCTTGGCTGTTCTTTTTGAGGTGACGTGACCTGATGATGGAACCACCTGTATCTGTTGTTGGCCTCAAACAACACAATTACAACAATCTGTCTTTAAATTTCAGGTGAGCCTGGACGACAATGAGAACTTCAGTCCTATTGTGGAGGCAATCAATGTTGTGAGCAGATTTGGTAGGTCACAGCAAGATCCTGTGCTTGTTACAAAAGATGAAGTAGGTAAAGATTACACAAATGAACCCATTAAGCTAACTTGAGTCTTACTTAAGCTGCAAAAACAAGGACTTCAGACTTGACTTAGACTCAACCTCTAAAGTCTTGACTCTTACTCACTGTGTTGATACTGGGTTTCTTAAATACTTTGGCCTCATGTAGTCAGGGGTGAAAATAAGATGGTAAGTGCAGATCATTTGAGTAAATGATTAATGTTGCCTTCTCCCAATTACTCTAGTACAAATTCAATTAAATTTTGTTTATATAGTGCTAGTTCATGAAACATGTCATCTCAAGGCACTTTCCAAAGTCATATTGAATCCGATTATACAGTTTGGGTCAGATTATACAGATTGGTCAAAACATTTCCTATATAAGGGAACCAGTTGATTCCATCAAAGTCCCGACAAGCTGCAATAACTCCTCCTGAAGAAGCGTAGAGCTACAGGGAGAGTTGTCTGCATTGTCCATGGCTTTGCAGCAATCCCTCATACTGACCAAGCATGAAGAGACAGTGGAAAGAAAATCTCCCCATTAACGGGAAGGAAAAACCTTCAGCAGAACCAGGCTCAGTATGAACGGTCATCTTCCTCGACCGACTGGGGGTTACAGAAGACAGAGCAGAGACACAACAAGAGAGACAAAAAGCACAGAAGCACACATTGATCCAGTAATCTGTTCTACGTTAGATGGTAATAGCGGGTGAGCTGTCTTCCCTGGATGATGTCACAGTTAACAGAACGCCAGACCAGGTGTACCTTCTATGAAGAAAAAGAGAGAGAGCAAAAAGTTGAAAACTGAAATGACGACAAGCAATGCAAATTACTTCCCCCATTCTACTTTTAGAGACCACCAGCAGACCTGCAGTCTGAGAGCGAAGTGCTCTGTTAGGAACATACGGGGTAATCAGAGCTCTGATATATGATGGAGCTTGATTATTAAGGACTTTATACGTTAGAAGAAGAATTTTTAATTTTATTCTTGATTTAACAGGAAGCCAACGAAGGGAAGCTAAAATTGGAGAAATATGATCCCTCTTGTTGATTTTCATCAGAACTCTTGCTGCAGCATTTTGGATCAGCTGAAGACTTTGAACTGCATTTTGTGGACTTCCTGATAGTAAAGAATTACAATAGTCCAGCCTTGAAGTAACAAATGCATGGACTAGTTTTTCAGCATCACCCCTGGACAGAGTATTTCTAATTTTGGCAATATTCCGGAGGTGAAAAAAAGGAAACTCTGGAAACCTAGTAGAAATATTTGTCATGGTTGTGTAACATAATGTCCTTGTAGACAAGCAGCTTCAGGGTTAGGGCAGATTGCAAATAATTCATAACAACCTCTTCGGGTTTGTTGTAGCATCAAAATAATTGCCACGTGAATTTTTCTCAAATACTCTTTTGGGTCAATTGAATTTGAAACAAATTTAACTTGCTTCCGACATCCTGCTCTCTTGCTCTTAAGCAGGAAGAAACAGGCTGCTACGTCTTTAAAATCAAAGCACTAACTGTGACGTTTATTTTGAAATTTAACTTTCTCCCTACTGCTAACTGCATTGCATCTCACTCTTGATTTTACTATATAACATGTTAACATATAACATCTATATAACTACATTTTCTCAAGCTCAAAATAAATAATCAAGAGACTTAGTCTTGGTCCCTTGGCTCTTTAAAGTCCATCTGTTGTTTAAGATCGGTTTTATTGTTAATAGTGCATTTAAACAAGACAAAAATATCTCTGTGGTTGTTAAATAATTTTTTTCAATTACATCTAATAGCAAAAGTAAACTATATCTCCCAAAGACATTAAGAAGTTAATTAATCCTTTCATCACCTTGCCTTGTTTGGACCATGACACCTTGTAGATCAATCATCCTTGTGGATCAATCATCTCTACATCACCTACAACCCGTCATGTTATGGAAAGACCCTCTTGATACAAGAGAAGAGAAGTGAAAATGGCCGCTGATCAAGTATTGGTTAGTCAGTCGATAAGACCAGTCAACTTTAGATTAACTCATTAATCAATAACTTCCATCCATATCTGGGCCCCATTAGATGAAAAATCTTTGTCTGTCCAATGCGCAGACATAATACAAATATTGTAATGCAGTGCTCTAAATGATCTTTACAATACAAAATAGCACTGCTGGTTCACATCACAGTGCAATGAGTTGATCTGGACCCTGTATTGACAGGTAGGGCTGGTGTGGGAGGTGTTGCTGCAAGGTATGGAAAGTTATTCAAATTAACAACTCAACACAGCCTGCTTCCAGGTGATTCTATGGAAACTGCAAGGTCTGTTTTCTCACATTTTGCAGAGTGCCAACATTCAAACAGTCATATCGTCTTCAAGTCTTTTTTGATTTCTGAATCTATAACTCCACTGGAAAGCTTAGATTTCACTTTTCAGGATATGTAAATAACTCAAAACGACTGCGGGGAGGCTTGTTCCTGGTTTAATCTATGCTGAAAACCCACATTTCTCCTTGCTGTTTGAGTGAAGCAGAATATGAGACCCAAATATATCTGATAACTCTAGGTGGTATTTGGTATTTCATCTACTTTATTGTTGTCGATGTATCTTTTGTTTGGTTGTTGAAACAGTTTAACTGCTTTGCTTGGCTGAATTGTAAAGCACTTTGGTCAACTACTAATCTTTTTAACTTGCTTTTTCAGTAAATTTCCATTTTCATGAACAATTCAAAGACAGTAATGGTTCTGCAATATAAAATCCCTTCATATTTATTCATTATGAAATCTAATCATATATAGTGTTCATCTATTGTACTAGTTTTATTAGAAAAGAAATACATATTGATGTTTTGGCTAAATTGTTATCAATATTCACAACAATTCAGAGCAGTTAATGTTCTTTTAAATGTTGCATTGAATCTTCTAATACATATGCTGTGTGTTCTTGTGTTAAATTTGGCTTCAGGATAATGATTTGAACTGATAAACTACAGCAATGCTGTATTTTAAGCAGACTAGACAGCATGTACCTGATGCCAGATTGGTAAGACTTGAAATATGATTAGTACTTGGAGGGTGACTGCAGTTATAATTTCCCCAGGTAAGAGTGGATCAGTGGACACTTTCACCTTGAGGTCCCTCCTGCCCAACATCACTGCTAAGTACTACATCTACAACGGCTCGCTGACCACTCCTCCGTGCTCTGAGTCTGTAGAATGGATTGTCTTTAAACACACCGTTGCCATATCAGAAGCGCAGGTTAGTCACTTTGAAATGGATCAATGGTAAAGTATTTTTTAAATGTTGGAGCATTTTCTTATTGCATTGTAGGGTTGATGACGTAAAATGTACCCTATCCTGCTTTATTTGGGCAGTGACATCATGAGGTGAACCCTAGAGTTGGATAACTTTAGTTAAATAATGACAGCCTTGGATGCATGTGGGGTGGGGGGGACTTTGGAAGTAGGAAGACCCAAAATGGCAACATTTAGGTAAAGAAATAAAAAAAATTGGGGATAGGATCAGAATTGACCCAGAGCTGGGGATATTTTGTACTGACATGTCACGAACCAGAGACAGAGGGACCCAATATTCAGCCAGACAAGCAGAGGTTAGGTGAAAGATAATATATTTACAAAAATGCAAAAACAAAAATGGGCATCAGACCAAAAAGAGGAAGAATGCGTCCAATAACCAAAAATAACAAAAAGCAGTCACAGATGAAACTATCTACTAGTGATGTTATGTGATGTGCCGAGGCTTCGAAGCGTGTGTCGAGTAATGGAGGGGGCGTTTCCGTAAAGCGCGTATCGAGGCTTGCTTCATTTAGGGGAGGAGCCGAAAACGATGACGTCCGAAGCCTCGCTGCCCGGCTGTACCACGTGACTGCTTCGGGAAGTGGCTCAGAGTTTGCCAGATGACCGGTTCATTCAGAACCAGTCATGGCTGCACGCTGGATCATAAAACAGTTCTGCTAACCAGATGCAGGTTAAAACTCCACTTAGTCTGTTTATAGGTTTAGTTTTTATTAATTCTGCATTTTTTAATTACATGCACCGTATTTCTGTGCCTCAGCGCTTGCTCCCCCCCCCCCCTCCTTTCCCTCGGAGCAGGTGCTTTTATCACCGTTCACTATTCAAAACGTGAATCACTACGTTTAATGTCCTCACATCGGTAGCAACGTGTGCCAGTTAAAGTCAATAGGAGAGTTGTAGCTGTGTTTTATGCTCTTTTGTTTTTAACAACATAGAATCTGTGGCGCTTCGGTGGGCTGCTGCCTTGCGCTTTAATTCATTTTAAAGAAGTAACATCAGAAGTAACATCAGGGGCTTCATCTCAGACCTGTCAGTACCCCTGTTCCCTCTATAGAAGCCCTTTACAGTATTTAGTTATGCATTTTCCCCACTGTTTATCCGTCGCTCGCAGCGCACCAACGGGGGTAAAATCCGTCCACCGCAATGCCCAGAGCGCACTGACGAGAGCAATAGAAATTTGTTTGGTCAGCGCGGCGATTGACTGAGAAACCTGTCGCTGTGAAAGGTGATGAGAATGTTATAAACTGTAACAGTCTAGAAGTGCATTGATCTGAAAGCAGAGAGACATCAGCAGCTGGATCGTGCGTAAAGACGCAGCGTGAACCTCTGTGTGCTTCAGTGTTGCTGCTGAGGGGAAATTGTTGACCATAATAATGATTTTGTCCTACACCTTTTGTGAAGTCATTCCCAAGAGTCATAATAGACAAAAAAATCAATGTATCACACGTGTTAAGATACAGCTGGCTGTGATTATACACCTGGCCAGTAGGTGGTTTCGTGTGCACATGAAGCTCCAAGAAACGAACCCTTTCTCGAACCAGTTGGCTCAAGTAGTTTAATGCCTCATGAGGCTTCATCTCGCCATCACTACTATCTACAAAAACAGGGGACAGGCTAACTCAAAAATCCAAAGATCGGTCTGATCAGGAAACAGGCAGGCAGAATCCACTCAAGCAGTGGTCAGTTAAACAGGCAAACAAACATGGAACAGGCAATGCTGGACAAGACTCACCGATAGGGATGGAAAAACAATGATCTGACAGAGTGCACGGGACAGAGGCAGGTATAAGTAGGGGAGTGAGCAGGTGAACGGAGTGAAACTAATTACTGGAATGGGTGGAGCTAATCAGGGGAAGAGAAGTGACTGGAATTAAACTGAAGCTGATTGGATAGTGACTGGAGAAGGGGAGTAACAGGCTAGTGACGTACGAAGAACGGGCCCCTGGAAGCGAGGATACGAACCAGTAGACAACAGCAAGGGGATCCAGAGGATCCAAGGCTTGGAGACTGTAAGGGAAGACAAGGCGTGGTAAGCAACAGAGGAATTAAGATGCAACAGGGGGCGCACAAGGAGGCCTGTTTACCACTCTATGTGAGTTGACCAACTGGCGCTTGCTGTCAGGAACGGTTCTCCTTTATCCAGGGGTCCGTTCTTCGTACGTCGCTAACTCAGTTAGCTGGATTTGATTGTTGACGATTTGGCATGATCTTGGATTGTTCGGTTCCTCGAAACTCATCTCGGACTTGCTGTCATAGCAACATGTGCACAAGCTTAAGCCTGCTTGAGAGCAGATGTTTTAAGCAACATACGAAGAATGGGGCCCAGAAGAGAGGCTGTGGACAAGTTATCCTGACAATCTGATATACCTGAAGAGCTGTATCCAGATAGTTACCAAATATCACTAGATCAAGCTGTGGGTTGCTGAGGGACTGGCGGCACGTCCACTTTACTTTAATACTTATATTACATAATCGCTTTATAATAATTTCAGTTTATTTCTCTAAGTGGGAAGGGATGAATTGGTAAGGTGTCGCCATAAAATTAAGACACAAACCCAACTTAAATCAAAAATCAAAGAACTTGTTTTTTGTTGTTTTAATTTCTAGCCTAAAATGAGAAAATTGAACTTCCCTTGAACTTCCCATGGATCGTCGGTGAAAGTTCCATGTGAGCTTATGATGATTTAGTTTAGAACACCAGAATCATGGTCGGATCTGAAACAGTAGTGGTTGTTGTGTGGGGTTTTAGCTTGACGCATGTTTCTGGCCAGCTGTCTTTAAGATCGGCAAAGACTGCATGTTACTCTGAGGTGATGTAAAGTGACAGGTTTAGTGAGAAAACAGGCTTTTTTTGTTGCTTTTGGCCTTTTTGTGACGGTAAGAATAGCAATGCAAGCTGGCAGTGTTCCGTCGGGCTCCACAATGAAGATGTTAGAGGTCTCCTGGGATGCTGTGTTGTGGTTATTCACTGTTGCACAATAATGAAAAACAAATAGTGGTTAGTGGTTTGGATTATGTGTGCGCACATGCTCATGATTGAAGCAGGAAGGCAAAACATGACACAGCCACACTCATACTAACCAAAAATAGAGCAGCCTCCGTCTCACTTTGTCTCAGCCTGGCTGTGACACAGGCCTCTTAAAACACACGTACGGTTACAAGCATCAGCTTTTTGGTTTATTTTGGCAGCAGCGCAGAGACAAGAAACATGTAGAGACCATGTTTGCTTTATTTTTTCCCCAACCTGACTTTTGTTTCTCTCTGTTTTTCTCTGTCTCTCTTAAGCTGGAAGTTTTTTGCGAGGTGATGACCATGGAGCAGGCAGGGTTTGTGATGCTCACCGATTACCTGCAGAACAACTTCAGGGAGCAGCAGCAGCAGTTTATGGGTCAGGTGTTTGCCTCCTACACCGGTGTGGAGGATATACCCACACCCAGTACGTCGTCCCCTGATTCAAAAGTTTATCCCCTCTTATTTTAGGTCCCCATCACCTCATCCAGTCTGCACTAATTGCTTGTTTCTGTCCTATTATACAGTTATAGCCTAGTTAAAGGAGGGCACCTCATAGGGGAGATGGAGAAAATAGCAGAACCTGTGTTCAATTGTTCAATCGTTTAGATTTCATGTTAAAGTCACAACTTTATTTTTATACAAGAAGATTTAAAATTTATACAAATGACCTTGTTAGACAAGAAAATATAACATAGCTTGTGTGAAAAGTGTGTGTGTGCTTGTATGTGTATGTGTGTATATATATATATATATATATATATATATATATATATATATATATATATATATATATATATATATATATATGTGTGTGTATATATATGTGTGTGTGTATATATATATATATATATATATATGTGTATATATATATATATATATATATATATATATATATATATATATATATATATATATATATGTATATATGTATGTATGTGTATATGTATGTATGTATATAGCTCTTACAGTTCTGCTTACCATTACTGGCACCCCTGAAGTTTAGGTACATATAATGGAATATTTCCTGAGGGAAATTCATCAAGTGAAACAACATATTACTGCTGATAGCTTGTGCTTGATGTAAAACAGCAAAAGACAAAAACATTTAATAAGATACTCATTATGAGGAAACCAAAAGAAAAACATAATGTTTACCATGTCAATGGTATTGGCACCCTTTACTGCAAATCAGTATCAAAACCCAATTCGGCTCACCTGTTGCAAATCACAAATAAAGATCACTTGTGATGAACTGCCTCCACATATGTGACATGAATTGATCCAATGAATGATCATGTTGGTGCTTTAAAAGGCACCTGTTAGTCCATCTTCACATGTGACAATGGTAAAGACAAAAGAAGCTGTCTGAAGACACCAGAAATGCTATTATTTGTAAGCACAAGAACTCCAAAGGGTATAAAGCCATCTCCAAAGACCATGGTATCCCTGTTTCAACGGTGCGTCATGTTATTAAGAAGTTTTCCAGGCATGGAACTGTCAAGAACCTCTCTGGACATAGGGGGAAGAGAAACATTGATGACAGAAATCTTCCAAGGTTTGTGCAAATGGTGGAAAAAACACCACGTCACACATCTAAACACATAAAGAACAATCTGGAGCAGTCTGGTGTGATTATTTCAGCAAGTACCATATGCCGCATACTAAACAAAGTGGGGCTTTATGGGCGAAGGCCAAGGAAGACCCCATTGCTAAAGAAAAGACATAAAAAAGAACAACTGATCCTCGCAAAACAGAACCTGGACAAACCTCGAGCCTTCTGGGACAACATTTTATGGACAGATGAAACAAAAGTGGAGCTTTTCGGTAATTCACACAAACAGTATGTTTACAGACGGCGCAATGAAGCCTTTAAAGAAAAGAACACCATACCAACAATCAAGCATGGTGGAGGATCCATAATGCTGTGGGGCTGCTTTGGGGCATCTGGTACTAGAGGCCTTGACTGTATAACAGGCATCATGAAATCAGAAGATTATCAAAAAATTCTAGAGCAAAATGTCTTGCCCAGTGTAAGAAAACTTGGTTTGAGGCAAAGATCCTGGGTCTTCCAGCAAGATAATGACCCAAAGCACACCTACAAAAGCACGCAGGCATGGTTGAAAGGAAAACATGGACTGTTTTAAAATGGCCAGAAATGAGTCCTGATCTCAATCCAAGTGGAAATCTTTGGTTAGAGCTGAAATCTGCCATTGGAGAAAGGAACCCTGCAAATGTACAAGAGCTTGAGCAGATTGCAAAAGAAGAGTGGGAGAAAATGCCAAAGGTTTTCTGTTTTGTCCTTTGGAATTAAAATATTTGTGTTGAAATGGTAACTGTCTTTTTTAAATTATTTTGGACCTCAAATTGAAAGATCTTGCTGATATAACTTTTGAACATTTCCATTTATTTCTGAAGATATTCAGTCAGCTATGCAAAACATGAAGGAGTGCCAATAATGGTGAGCAGGACTGTAGGTCCTGAGCTTGGGGAACGGAGAATCATCCACCTGCTCAGGAGTATGAGGAGTGGGTGAGAGAGCTATATATTAATTATCATTGGATCTGGATTGGTGTCGAAACCAGGAGTCACCACTCCAGGAGTCTGGATTGGTGTCGAGCAGGGCCACCGCAACCTGGTGCGGTGGCCCTGCTCCTCTAAGCAATTTATTTTGCAGTTTGTTTTGATGTTGAAATAAAGTACTTAGAAATTCATAAAAGGCCCTTTTTTTGCTTGTAACAAATTCATACATGCATATGTCTAGTGCCCACTCAAAGTCACGTTTACTCTAAAACTGGGTTTTTTAAAAGGGCGCTTAACAGCAAATTACCTCCAAAAACATTATCGGCATGAGAATGTTTTCAAAGTGCTATTCTCAGCCATTTATTTCTACATTTTGAGGGTTTCTATATCTTATTGATGCAAGTTTTCAAGGTTTAAGATATTTTCTGTTCTGCTGTTTGCAGCATGTAGCTCGGAGCCACAGAACGTTCAGGCCGATGCTCAGAATGACACGACCATCGTGGTGACGTGGGAGCGTCCCCGCGTGGTTTTTGACACAGCCATCAACTGGTATGCTGTCACCTACCAGAGGCTTCAGGGCAGAGATCAGAACAAGCGGGAGTACAGGACTGATGGAGACCAAGATGTGGTAGGAATGAGCTTTCTTGAAAGGGTTAAAATCAAGCGCCTACAGGTGGCTTGACTTTTGAACAAATGTGATTTCAGCTAATGTATTTGTGGCATTATCTACAGTCCTCAAGGTACATGTGACACATCCATTGAAAATTTATCAAAGTTGACAATGCACTCTCACATTTAGTGCAGAAATGAGGATAATTATTAAGTGTATCTCTAACACACACACAAACATCCTTGTTTAAAATATAAAGTTAGTAAATATATGTATGTTTTATACTCTTGTGTATGATTTTTGTATGTTGCACTTTAAAAAATTAATAAACATATATTACAAAAAAAATAAAAATACAAAGTGAGGACCGTGCCGTGACTTCCATAGACTGCCAGCTCTAACTTAGTACAAGTTTATAAAAAACATAAACTTTTGTGAAGTTTAATTAAACTGTTAAACTTTTAAAAAGTTTAAGAAAATTGTTCTAAGTTTATCAGAAAACAACTTTACAGGCTTTTCAATTTTAACAGTTTCTTAAAAGATTTATCCAAATAGCGTTATTAAACCTTTGTGTGAAGTTAAATGTTATTAATATTATTAATCTTGGCTGCTTCCTTGTCTGACTGGCATGTCCATAGTTCGGCAGGCAGCTTTTTCAGCCGAGCATTTCTTGAGCAGCTCAATTATAACGTGTTGCTTCATGTCGTGCTCCCCTCCACGTGACATTGAAAAATAACTTCACAAAGAGCTCTTTGAGAATCACCTTTCATTGGCCTCACCCAGTTTTAAAGGGTTAGGATTCCACAGTCTTTGTTGTGCCTGCATTTTCTTTTATTTGACATTAAAGTCCTTTTCGTGTTCTGTTGCACAAAATTTGTGTGCAGGTTGGTCATGAGGTGGGACGTTGCTTCGTAGTTTGACTGACAGCCGATGACTACGGCCCTGCTTTCTTTATATTTCAGAAAAGCCAGTTGTTTGTGGACAGGAGTGGAAAATTCAACACTGTCCTGCAAAAATCAGGACATCTGGTCACCCTACTACTGCCGCTTTCCCCATAAGACTAAATATGGCTTAATCATTTGTATCAAGGCCTAACTTTTTATTTGCTTGTTTTTTTTTCATCTTAACTGTGCCTTTATCCCACCTTTAAGTATTTTATTAGAGTGGTTTCATGGCAGAGGTTGTGGCGCAGTGGTTAACACTCACGACGCATGTATGGAGGCCTTAGCCCTCGATGTAGCTGACGCAGGTTTGACTCCGTATTGTCGTCCTTTGCAGCATGTCTCTCCCCCTCTCTTATACACCCTTTCCTGTCAGCCTGCTGTACAAGAAATGTGGCGTAAAAAAAATGACTGGACTGGGGTTCTTCATTAGACGTTTGAGAGAGTTCTTTATAACTACAGCAAGCAATCAGAAATACTTTAATAATCCCAGAGGGAGATTGTTTTTGTTTCACACGCTCCAGATATACAAACATATATATACAATACATCAATATATATATATATATATATATATATATATATATATATATATATATATATATATATATATATATATATATATATATATATATAAATAAATATAGTGGTACTGCTGCCTGTCATCCATCAAAATGAAATATAGCAGGAGAATAAGCCCATTATCAAATCTAGGATGAAAAAATATGTGTAGAAAAAGAATTAGTGAGACTAATGATCTTTCTCTCTACTGCATAAAAAGTGGATAGTAAAATAATATGTATTGATACTTATTTCACTGTTTTCTGTGTCAGGATGAAGAGCTTAATACTGATTGATTTTAACCAAACGGTGTGATTTTTGCAGGGTGCCATTATCTCCAGCCTGCTGGCCAACAGCAGCTACGTGGTTCAGGTGGTGGCCATTTGCAACAATGGCCTCAAAGGACGATGGAGCGATCAGATTATAGTTGACATGCCGTTAGAAGACCCTGGTACGAACAGAAACGGGCTCCAGAAGAGCTGCTTTAACTGTTGTACTCGCTACGGTCAGGACTGTTTATTCTATACATGTCCTTCCAGAAAGCGATTCCACTCCTGACGCTGTGACCAAAGAGGCTGAAAACCACAGGGAGGTAGGCTGGTCTGTTCGCCTCGCTGCAACTGGGCTGCATTTCTGTATCCATTTTGTTCATCTGCGCACCTGATCATTATGAAGGTGGAGGCTTACAGTTAAGCATCTGAAGTCCAGTTTAATGAATGCTGAAGCAAACATATAGTTGTGTCTTTGCAGGCATCAGATGTAGCTGGACTTAAGACGCCAGAGAACCAGAATCACCTGGATCTGGCTTCAGAAGACCACAGTCCAGTGGAGGAAATCCCAGCTGATCAGACAAGAGTTTACCAGAACCAGCCAACCCAGCATCAGAGACAGCCCACAAATCAAACCCAAGCAAGCCAACAAACACCAGTCCAGACTGCCAAACAATTAACCCCAAACAAGCCACCTGAGTCTGTGACTCAACAAAAGGCACAACCAGTGGAGAGTGTGAGAGAGAAAACGAGCCTAAACAGGCTGACCCCTCATTCTGGCGATCAGAACTGGATAGAAGATGATCAGCTGATCCCAGCACACTCATCTTTTACAAGTCCAAGTTTTGACAGCACCAGTTCCATTTGGGTTAACCGGATAACTGAGGAACCGGGCCTTCTGTTTCCAGTTGCTCGGACAACAACGCCGCCACCAGTTCGTCGGCAAATCACAGAAGAGGCGTCGTTGTCAGTCTTGTCACCTCAGGTCAGTATGCACTTTACCAGTCATCCAGTGTTCTGATGAGGAAGCTCATCTGAAATGACAAATTATGTGTTTTCTGTCTCATTCAATTCATTTACACCCTCTGTGGGTTCATGTCCCCTCTGTCTTCATTTTACAGCCTATAGATCTTGAGCTACCAGAACAATCTAGTGAAAATAAACCCACTACGTCTCACATGTTCATCCACCCTACGGAGGACATCCAGGTCACAGATATCTTCTATGAAGACACCGTCACTATCTCTCCGCAGGAAATCATCACCCACCCTCCAACAGTATCCGCTCCTGTGGTGCAGAGTGAGATTTAACCTTGGTTTCCACTGCTTTTCCTACATTTGTTCTAGCTTAAAATCATGTTTCATACTTGGTTTATGGTTAGAGGTTGACACTGGACACTTGGGGGTTACGGTTGAGCCTCAATACTTCTGTCAGGGTTGTTTTGTGTGATTCTGTAATTTCCAAGATCGTTGACATATTGGCATAGGCTGTTATGTTTATCTCCACACCATGACAGTGTTAGTTTAACTCAACTGGAAATTGTTTCACAAAGCCGAATTCTTCCTTTTTGTAAGGAATGGAAAAGTGTAGTTCTTTAATCCCTCTGACTGGCACTCTGCAGCAACAGAGGGAGGAGGGGCCAGACTATGTTCTGTATTGCCCAATAACACTCCGATCACACCTGGATAAAAAAAGAAAAAAAAAACTGTAGGATCAGGAAATCAGAAATTGTAGCAGTTATGAAACTGTAACCGGAGCCCAGCGGAAGAGGATTTACCACTGTTAACTTTCAGCAAGAAGGTCCTGGATTTGAATGCAAGCTGAGGCCTTTCTTCCAGTTTGCATGTTCTCTGTATGCATGCATAGATTCTCTCAAGATACACTAGCTATCTCCCATGGTCCAGAAAGATGCATGTTAGGTCCAATTATCGTTGTGTATTGCCTTTAGGAGAGTGTGTGTGTGTGTGTGTGTGTGTGTGTGTGTGTGTGTGTGTGTGTGTGTGTGTGTGTGTGTGTGTGTGTGTGTGTGTGTGTGTGTGTGTGTGTGTGTGTGTATCCTCAAGCTTGCAGCTGAGGGAGAACATTTTTGCTCATTTTACTAGTAAAGCGAGGACATTGATGTAAAGTGAGGACCAAAAAAAAAAAGGTCCTCCCTTTTTTTCTGGGCTAGGGGCTAGTTTTAGGACTAAGGTGTCAATTAGGTTTAGCTTAGGGTTAGGTGTAAACTTGTAGAGGTTCGCTTTCAGGGTTAGGCCATAGAAAGGCTTGAAAATGAATGGAAGTCTATGGCAGTCAAGGCACGGTCCTCACACATTAAACAAGGATGTGCTTGTGTGTCTGTTGTTGTATTGGTGAGTAAGGCGCACCTGCCTCTGACCCATAGAAGCCCCAACCCCAGCACCCTGACACAGATGTGTCAGATGTAAACTATGGATTGATGGGTTAGACAGTGGATTAAACTATAAAATTTTTAAAACCGGCGTCTTAACCAGCCAATGTGTAGCAAAGAGTGACTCAGTATGGACTCTCCACACCCTGCAGGCATGGTTGGTTTTGTTTGATCAAATAGTCTGATTGTGACTAACACTTTCAGCCAAGTTATATGTCCAGTCCTTTTTTCTGGATGATGTCTTATTCATGTCCCGTCTTGTTCCATTGGATTCCATCATCTTCCTGCACGTTTTGTTTTCAGGTAGTGAAGAGCACAAAGACACACTTTTGAACCCTCAGGATCGCGGAGCCACTGTACACAAACTTCTCCAAAAATCCATCATCTCTGATTCAGCCACCCCTTCCTCAGAGTGGATCACGGAAAATGCAGCAACAGCAGGCAACACTCTGTCCGACTCGTTCTATAAATCCTTCACTACCTCGTCTTTGGTCAGAGGGCTGATGCACACCACTCAGGCGCTGTTCAATGGTAAGACAAAACACTTTTGAAAAACTTCACAAAATTATCGTTACCTTTTAAAAATGGCTGTTAATCAACATTTTAAGGGATTTTAATCAACAGTGGGGCTTTTCAGATGTTTTGGTGTGTAGATGGCTGGATGTAATTACATTGTGTGCTTTCATTCTCCTTTTAATGGCACACAACTGTGCATCTAATCAGGGCTGTGCTCTGTCATCAGAAGGCCATTTTGAGGAGGATCCCGGTGGTGGTCATGAGGAATAAGATGGTGTTGATTGTGATTGGAGTACTAATCAGGGGTGCCCTGGCTCTTTAAAGGGGCTTGGAATTAAATCTGCTTGACTCTTTGTTTCCGTTTCTCGAAGAGGTCAGAGTTTTTCAGCCTCATATCAGTCTACTTGAACTCACTCGAGCCTGGTGATTAGCATCCACTTCTGGACCACTTCTCTGTGTTTTTATCTGTGGCTCTGCAGCACTCTCTAGTGGTTTCCTGCTACCCCACTTTATCTGAACTCTGGGATTCCTTCCATCTTTTCATGTACAAACAATTTCTTCACCTGCTTTTAGTGGCCATACTAATGACTGGGAAATCTACTCAATGATAAAACCATTTGTGTCTTACCTTCAAATACATGTTTAATCTCAAAAAGAACATTTGAAAAAGAACATTTCTGTTTTGGCCTTTCTTGCAGCAGATACATCAATACCCAGGACTGAGGAATCAACTGTCGATCAGTCTTCTGGCTTCATAGACTCCTCTAACCACCTCACAGAGCAGAGCATAAGCCCTATGCTCCCCGTCTCTGAGGGGGTGCTCTCCACTGAGGGAAATGTATTCAGTTCAACACCATTACCCTTAAAACCTGTCACAAAACTCACCAACAGTTCCCATCTTTCTGTTGCTCTTCATGAACACAGGTTCTCTGAGGACAATGTGCTGAACTCTGCTCAGCAGAATTTAGACCAGCTACCAACCTCTGCTAGCTTGAGTCCTCGGGATGAGCTGAACTCCACTCACTCTGTTTTTTTGCTGTCTAATTCTGGGTCAGCTATCACCCAGCTATCAAATACAACCCAACTTGAGGAAAGCAGTCCAAACACTTTTCAGATTCCCAGTAATAATCTAGACAGTGTTGAATTGTCAGAGCTGTCTCACAGCAGTGAAGAGGGATCCAGTGCAGATACACATTTTCTTGATTCAAAGGTTTTAGGTTCAGGAGAGGGGAGTGAATCTAGCTCTGGCTACCACAGCAACATGTTTGGTGGAGAATCGGACGAACTTGCTGAAGCTCAGCCCACATTTCCAACATTCTTAAATTCAGCTTTTAGCTTGAACATAGATTATACTGGAGAAAGGAGCATAGGGCCAGAAAGTAAAACCTCTGAAGCAAGGGATAAAATTAGGCTAAATATTAAAGTGAGCAATGAGAAGGAAAATCAGATAAGTAATGAGGAAAATGCAAAGGGAAACACAGGAAATCAATTGAAGGCTGAACCCAGAGGGAATGTGTACAGCTGGAGTGGCAGCGGGGCTGAGGATGGTAGTGGTTCAGGAGAACAGACGACTGCTGATGACCACATATATCTAAAGCAAATCTATGGTGATCAAGAACATTTCAAAGCTCTACGTAAAAGCAAACACATGTCCAAGGGAAACAGAACACACATTAGCAATCACACATTAGTATCTGAAAGATACAATGATGACCTCACACCCGACCAAGCACGCTTTATGACCAGTGACCAGAACCTTTATGTTAGTAATAACAAAGAGGATCAAAATGCAACTCTGGAAAGTCCAATTACTGTTGATATGAGAAAGGAAGATACTGAAACAATTGAAACTCTGGAAAGTGAAGAACGTGTAGAAGAACCTGGTTATGGAAGTGTTGCTAAAGACACTTTGCAGGACTTCTCAAATGTAACTGGGTCATTTCACACTGCGAGAAGTTCCATGCTGGATGAGCCTTTCGCTCTGCTCAGATTCACTGAAAGTCCTGATGGAAAACAGCAACAGTGGGGAGGTAAATGAGAGGCTATGTTTCACTTTTATAGACTTGTTTTAGAAAAGCTTATAAATTGATGCTCCCCTTTACTACCAAGCAGTTTAAACTCATCCGCTTTGAGTTTATTTTACCCACCAGTCTTAGTCATGGTCAGAGAGGGTTTAAGGAGCAAATAGTGAAAAAAAAACCTATTTGTCTGAAGAGGTAATGGCAGAATGAATTTGCTCTTTGTGGCTTAAGTAATTAAATGTAAAAAAAAATATGCAGTATCAGAGAGCTGAAATAGTCATGTAATTACTGAAACTTTTACTATATTTTCTATTTGTAAGGCAAATCCATATTGGATTTCTAGATTAAGGTTGGTGAAAAATGTATACTTTTGGATTTTTGGCTTCAAGGGGCAGAGACATTCAGATTCCCCTTTGAGGTCTGGGTTGGTGAGTAAGTCCAACTTTAGAGGTCTTTCCAAGACCTTTTTGTAAACTTGAGACTCAGAACCCAGACTTTTGAGTACACATGGAATGCACCACCTGTCTCTCTCTTTGGTTGGAATCACAAGAAATATTAGCCTGATAATAGATAATTTACAAGAAAAGAACATCATCAAAAAGTGAGACAATATATTGCTATCTGAAATATGTATTTGAATGGTGTGGGGCAGAGGAAAGACCCAGTGCTGTGTAGTTTGAAATAAAGAGAAAGGAGTGGTAATGCTTTCTTGGTTTGTTTATAGCAAAGGGAACACCATACCAGTCTGCCAGGAGATTATTCTGTCATATATGTGCCTAATAGTCGGTGTTGCTGTCAGGTCAAGTTGCAGACTACAGTCTGGTTACTGGCTGACGTGTGCCCTGTAGTCCGTGGGCCAGAATCTGTAGGACGTCTCCTTAAGAAGTTTCGTATGAACTGTCAGGGGGAAACTTTCTTGCACTTGGATAAGTTGCTACACATAGTAGTGATCTCAAAACACCAATGTTCCCACGTTTTCACTTGCACATTAATAAGTTATAGCCGATAAAAAATCTAAACTGTTGCGCTCTGGTCCAAGAGGTCATGTGATTCGATTTTTGCTGCTCAGCCAATCAGATCGCTGTATTGTCAGCTGAGCGAGTTCAACCACTTCATCATGGCTGTGCCCGTAAAGGGTTGTAAGCATTTGTTTCCAGACAAAGAAAGCCCAATAATAGCATTTTCTGGTGCCAGTTGGCAAAGATCTTTATGGCAAGGAAAAAGAAATAGCCCAGACCATCCATCATTCATTTTCTAACACGCTTATCCCTGCTGGGTTCGTGAGGGGTGCCGGTGCCGATCTCCAGCTGTCAATGGGCGAGAGGCGGGGTACAACCTGGACAGGTCGCCAGTCAGCTGGAAGTATAAATCCAGTCAACTCCGCCTCATTTCCAACCTATTAGGCGTGGAAATGAAGATGTTTTACTTTTCTTAACAAAATATAGCAATGGTGTCGTTACATTATTGTTCAGTTAGTGTGAAAAAACTGAAAATGTAACACTTGTTAGTGCTATCACAAGGGATTACTATGTCGGTTAAAACTCAATTGATCACTCAATATAACATGTTATGAGAAAGAAAACGGCTCTGTGGTTTTCCAGATGTGTCACAAAAATATTACACTGAATAAAGGTACAGCCAAAATGATCACATTTAATAAGATTTTAATTTAACCAAGAACCATATAAAGATATTGATAAAAAAATAGAACAATGTATTAGGAGCTTAAATAAATCAATTTCATTTGATTAGAATGTGATGTTTAAAAATATTGAGACTTCACAAAGCTGGAGATTAAAAGTTTTATTGATTTCAAACACTCTCCCGACACAGGGGATACAAATTCTGGCGGGGATAAGTAGTTTGGCACAACGACACCTTTCGCCTGTGGTATCTTAGCGCAGCAGGTCTTGGTGATATCACGGTAAAATGGGCCAAAGTCTGGGTTTTTTCTGCCCTGTGATGGACTGGCGACCTGTCCATGTTGTACCCCGCCTGCACCGGCACCCTTCGCGAACCCAGCAGGGATAAGCGTGTTAGAAAATGAATGATGGATGGTCTGGGCTATTTCTTTTTCCTTGCCATCAAGATCTTTGCCAACTGGCGCCAGAAAATGCTATTATTGGGCTTTCTTCGTCTGGAAACAAATGTTTACAACCCTTTACGGGCGCAGGCATGATGAACTGGTTGAACTCGCTCAGCCAACAATACAGAGATCTGATTGGCTGAGCAGTAAAAATTGAATCACGTGACCTCTTGGACCGGAGCGCCACAGTTTAGATTTTTTATGGGCTTTAACTTATTAATGTGCAAGTGAAAACGTGGGAACATTGGTGTTTTGAGATCACTAATATGTGTTGCAACTTATCCTGGTGGAAGAAAGTTTCCCCCTTACAGTTCATACGAAAAGTCATCCTACAGATTCTGGCCCACGGACTATAATCTTTCAATTTGATAGTCATTGAAATTGGGATTCGTACCAAACCCAGATTACATTGTAGTGTCATCGTGGTCAGATTCTTGCTGCAACTCTTTCTTTTACTGAATCCTTGAAACGTTTTTCCTACATCCTTTGTTAAGTATTGTGATATTTTACAAAGAAGTATAAGTTCAAAAGAAATAAAACATGAACTAATTGTGTGTGTGTGAGATATTGGACTTGAGACAAAGTGTTTTTTCCAGGTGAGTTCCAGGTGAGGTCTGCTCTCCATTATGTGAAAAATCCTTCATCTCAAAGACTGATCTGTATCAAACACCAGATGTTGTTCTTATGATTCGATTTCAACATGTCACTTACAATCGTACTGACCACAGCCCCAAGCCCTGCTTAAAAGCCACACTGCTCCTCCCCACGCTTACCTATGTTTCTTTGGTGGCATTTATCAGAATGTGTCTAGGGGCTTGGTAATGCCTTCACTTAGGGCTGAGTTACACTTTAAGGTCAAGTGAGCGTGAGGTATCTATGAGATCACAAATTTACTAAAAGCTTTTAAGCATTTAATATCTTGCCTGCAGTATATACACAACAGTTTGTGTAAACCCAAATTAGTTTGTCCTGGGAGCTGAAGCACTTACTGGTGCAAGAGAGGTCAACATCTAATGGACAAATATTTTATATTACTTTGGAAAAACATTTACACAAAAGCTGAGCATTATTAATAACGAAATTTGAGGTAGGAGGCAGTGCACCACTGGTGACCATTTTATGTGAGACGCATACTGAGAGCCCCTTGGTGTCTTGGGGATCTCTGAGGGGTCCATAGTGTTGAGACTCCCAATCTAAGTGCAGACGCTGAGTTTGGCTAAAACATGTGTTTCCTGACATTTGACTATTAAATGTAATCTATTACCCTAGCTCGATTCCTGGGAGTTAACTGAAATAACATTGAGACCTTGAGAAAGGGATTTTAAAGACACTATCTGCTCCACAAGGCTCTCATAAATTCCCCGTTCTATGCCGTGGCTGGCACACATGCTAAAGTCTGAATCCACCTTTGTGCTCTGCACACATTCTCATCTTTAGGTTACTGGGTTAAGAGTTGATACCTGTATAACTTTAAAATACACTATTATCATATAAGTGTTTATATATTATTCATAACAATAGCCACAACTGCATGGTGTGGGTGCCAGCAGGGCGGGTGGGGTGTGAATGTTCTGACCATGTCCCAAAGGGGTGGGCTCTGATTGAGTGGCTTATTGCTGTTAGGGATGTGTCTAGTTGGCTGTGGGCAGCAGGGACATAAACTGACCTCTGGTCGGCATCCATCCTCTTGACTTCCCTGAGGCTAGCTCAGCAGGTGGGGTGCTGATGAACCTTCCCTGCTAAGGTGCCTTCTAAGTTCTGGCTACCATGGTCGACTGTACCTGCCTCGCATGTTGGGGAGGGGTGGGGGGTGTTGTCTTTTTTTGCTGGGTGGTCTTGCTGCCGAGGGTCTGTGCAGGTGCCGTGCTGCAATGGGGATAAGTCCCAGGCTTGGCCTGATGGCTGGAGATGGCAGTGGACTGGGTGGGGGAGTTTGGTGCCCTATGTCTGTGTGGGGCATATGGCTGCTCTGGGGTTGCCATGATCTTCTGAAGCTGTGTCCATCTGTCCTTTGCGGCTCCTGGATGCGGACTGTTGCTTCCTTGGCACGTCTAGGCAACCAGCTTCTCTATACCTGACAGGATGAACGCTTTCAAATGTTTCGAGTCAGTCTAAAATCCTGAACTATTGCAGTGCTTTAAGCAATTTTCTTGCTTTTTACAGAGCCTTGTTTTTCTGTTAGGTTGTTACTGTGAAAGGCAATTTTAAGATTGTATCTTCAGTATGTGTTTCCTACTGGGCGATAAAGGGTGGTGCACAGCCTTCCAATCATCATTTCCTGTTTAAATAATCATTGGCCTTTCGATAAATAACTTCCAAATGAAACCTGTACAACTGTTCAGATCAGACAATAGCCTTTGCAAAAAACATTGGAGGTTTTAAGACTGAAGATAATTAAAGACAGCGAAAGTCTGCTTTGTCTCAGGGAGCGGCCGGGTCCAGCTAATCTGGATTCATGCTAAATGAAGACACCAAGAGAGTTATATACTGCAGGGAAGATATTAACTGCTACTAAACACTCAACAAAACCTTCTTTAAAAATCCTGAGCCGCTTTTGTATTCTCTCGTAATGTGTTGCAGTTTTCTGCTTTGATCTAAATTTCAAGCTTTGTATGGTTTCCTTAAAGTAGCCAGCACATTTCTTGATGCAGTCAAAAGTAGCCCGCCCTTCTTTCTTTCAGAGGGCAGAAATAGCAGCCACGAATCTCGGGTCGGGCTGGTGGAAGGCGTGGAGAAAGACAAGAGGACAGTAGTTCCTCTGGCTATCGTCTCCACTCTCACTAGCCTGTGTCTGCTGGTACTAGTGGGTATACTCATCTACTGGAGGTACAAACCCCCCACAAAACACACAAACTGTCCATTCTGCATCATATTCAACCCTCATTTCATGTATAATTTAATGTCTCTGGTTCTAGAAACTGCTTCCAGGCAGCTAATTTCTACCCTGATGAACCTGCATCACCTAAAGTCCTTTCTGTTCCCTCCACGCCTCTGCTGCTTGCCACAGGTAGGCCGCTCTGAGGGTCTAAACCCCCATTCATTATACACGGCCCTGTTAGACACAGATAAATGAGGGATCTTGTGTTACAGATTGCCACGAGCCGCTGACGGTAAAGCAGTTTGTGAAGCATGTCCTAGAGCTTCACAGCACTAACACCTTCTCCAAGGAGTTTGAGGTGTGTTAGATTGAAGTCACTTAAAAGGGTAATGGGAGGATAATTTGTCATAGCTCCCTAATGTGTGTCCATATTCCTATTTAACATCATGGGCTCTAGGAATTTCACTTGATTTGTTGTGTAGAAAGATATCTTTTAACTTGCAGGGAGCTTTTTAGGTAGCCAATGGCAGTTCAGCAAGTTAATTCAGCTAAAAACAATACTCTGTGTTAGGAGAACACTGCATGATCAGTGGGATTCATGGACACATCTGCATGTTTGACATTTCCACATATGAATCTCAACATTTAAATAGCCTTAAGCTATTTCTCTTTTTTATGTTCCAACCACAAACTTCTATTCGTTATTCGGAATTGTATTTTGTAGAAAATAGGACATAATTGTGAAATTGAAGGAGTTTTTACAAATAACTCAAAGTAAGGCCTGCATTTATGTTCATCCAACATTCGTCTGTAACTCGGAAAATCTGAAAATCAAGTGCAAACACCAATTTGATAAAGTCTCCCCGTCTCTAATTTCGCCCACGTTCACTCCATCATCTGAACATAGAGCATGACACGACTGCAAACCTACCAGGTCCATCCAAACTGATCAGAATTAATTAGAGAATCAGCTACAAGGCCCATGGTAGCTCTGGAGGAGCTGCAGACATGCACTACTCAGGTGGGAGAATCTGTGGACAGATTAGTCATGCTAACCACAAATCTGATCTTTTTGAAGTTGAAAACAAGACAAAGAAGTTATTTATGTACATTGTTCTGGTCACAACTTCCCCAGGATGGTAGCACCATTATGCTACATATTGTTAGCACAATAATGTGCTAACAAGTTTACGTTTGTGGCTTTAACTTACAGTGACAAAGTCGAAGGGCAAGAAATACATTTGCAAGGCATTGTTTGTCTCCCATGTTTCCCTCCCATTGTGCAACAGTGTTTCTGTTTTCCAAATAACCTGAGTAGTTTTACACCACTTGAATTATTATGAGATCCTAGTCTTGTTTCCTTCACCGTGTAGAACATAACAGTAATTTTGTAGGCCACAGCTCAGACAGGAAGGTGAACCTCCCGTTGAGCGCCTCCACTCTGTGTCGATCTAAACCCTTAATTCCTGGACCTGCACTGACTCCCTGTCTGTCATCTTATCCCTCTGTCTCACTCTCCTCTCACCATCTCCACCACCATCGTCGTGCTTTCCGCATCCTCATCACCCTCCATTAGATTGTGAAAGAGTCATATGAGGTAAGACACCCTACATTCCTATGCTCCAGAGGGTTTTTGTCCTTCTTGGAAAGAAAGGAAAGTGTCAGTTTACCTTAACAGCCCTGCCTTGAAATGACTGTCCAAACGTCTTACTCCACTGACAGTGTTCCATATCTCTTTTTCTTAGAATAGCTAGGAGCAGACTTTTTTATGTGTACTGCACCATCTGCATTGTATTTTTTTTCTCTGCTCACCAGAGCCATTGACCAAGCCGTTGTTCATATTTTTGTGCTTCAGGATGTGCAGGCGTGTACAGTCGACATGGGCATCACTGCCGACAACTCAAATCACCCCGACAACAAAAGCAAGAACCGCTACATTAACATACTGGCCTGTATGTGTCTGCTCAGTGAAATCGCTCAACATACACAGTCATGGACAAAATTGTTGGCACCCCTCTGTGAATCAAAGAAAATCCCACAATTGTCTCTGAAATAACTTGAAACTGACGAAAGTAAACATAAATAAAACATTACTGAAAATTAAACAATTAACCTTTTTAATTGTGGTTCAACAGAATAAAAAGATAAACTAATGAAACAGGCCTGGACAAAAGTGATGGCATGCCTAGAAAGATTTAAAATAATTTGACCATCTAATTGGCATTATAGATATCTTAAAGCTTGTAATCAGTCTGTCTATTTAAATAATTGCTTGTAGTCCCTGGGGTGTACCGCACTGAACATGGATCACAGGAAGTGAAGGAGAGAGTTGTCTCAGGAGATTAGAAGGAAAATTATAGACCAGCATGTTAAAGGTTAAGGCTATAAGAGCATCTCCAAGCAGCTTCATGTTCCTGTGACCACAGTTGCACATATTCAAAAGTTTACATTCCATGGGACTGAAGCCAACCTTCCTGAACGTGGCTGCTGGAGGAAAATGGATGACAAATTGCAAAGAAAGATGCTAACCGCAGAGCCCAGAACAAACTCCAAATAAATTAAAGGTGAACTCCAACGTCAAGGTGCATCAGTGTCAGATCACCCCATCCGTCACTATTTGTACCAAAGTGGACTTCATGGGAGATACCAGCGTCCTCCTTTGGACAGAGGAGACAAAAACCGGAGCTTTTTGACAAGACACATCAGCTCCATGTTCACAGACAAAAATAAAGTACACCTGCAAAAGAACACTGTCCATACTGTGGAACATGGAGGAGGCTTGGTTCTGTTCTGGCGCTGCTTTGCTGCATCTGGCTACGGGTGTCTGTGCACAGATCTCTGCAGGGTTCAGTGAAATCATGAGCCTATCAAGGCATTCTGGAGAGAAATGTGCTGCCTAGTGTCAGAATGCTTGGTCTCAGTTGTAGGTCACGCATCTTCCAATAGCATAATGACCCAAAATGCAGAGCCAGAACTAGGGCTGGATGATATAGAAAAAAAGCTTATCGATAAAAAAAATGCATTTTGATCGATATCGATAATTATTGAAAATATTTAACACCATATTTTTTGTGTAGCTCTGCCTGGACATTTTAGGATATTGCTAAATGATTTAATTGTAATAAAGAACACAAACACAGAATTCCAATAAATCTTTATTTAACCAACTTTTTTAACCATAACATAATTTTTTAAAAGAAAAATAACTTAAGAGACCTGAGTTATGTTATTAAATACTGACAAAGAATAAACTAAAGTTACCAGTAAAATGACCAAAATAAATATACCAAACAAATAAATAAAATAGCCTATTTAGGTGGGAATAGTACACTAGTTACTCCTCAGGGTCCATTCTATTTCTAGTCAATTGAGAGGCTGACACAGGGCTGAGGTCTGAGGTTGTGGCGTGGGAACACACAGACTGCAGCTCATTTTGCACTGATTCCCTGCACTAGTTGCACAATTTAGGGAGCGCTGTTAGAGAAAAACTTGCGCCCGAAACTTTATATCGCGGATCAAGAGTGGCGAGTAATTGTTTGAAACCAGGTTTTTCAACTGCAGACAAAAGCAACATATCCATCACTATGAAGCATATTACTGCATGCGTGATGTCCTTATGCCGCTTGGATGCTTTGTCATTTTATCACAAAGAAGGGAGCCCAGTTTAGCTGCTATACCTGCTTTGTTTTGGAAGAACTTCCAGGAGATTCCTACGAAGACGCGGAGCGGCGTCAGGGCTGACACAGCTCGCGCTGCTGCGGGTGTGAGCAGCTTACGTGATGAAACAAGTTGGTTGCGTTACCAGACTTTGTTTTTACCGGTTCCTTGAAGGAAGGAAAACTATCTCTATCGAACTTTTATTGACCCTTTTTATCACACCACACGTCTATCGATCGATATATATTGTTATTGAATTATCGTCCAGCCCTAGCCAGAACCAACAGAGAACGGCTACACGACTATTCTGAAGTGACCTCCTATGAACTCTGATCTAAATCCTGTTGAACATCTATAGAAGGACCTGAAACATATTGTCTGGAGAAGGCACCCACCCTTCAAACCTGAGAGCGAGAGATCAGTGAGAGCTGGCAGAAATGAGTGAATAACTCGTAAGGGAAGCAGCCTTACAGAGAATGCGTAGAGAATCCGCCAGGGAGGGGTGATCTTTGAGGAGCGAGGCTGCTGGAGATGGATTGCTTGTTTGCAGAGGCAGGGCGAGGCAGGAAGGTGGAGAGCGGTGGAGGGAGAGCAGGGCACGATCTGGAGGACAGAGAGGAACAGCTGCCAGCTGAGGTTTGGCTTGAGGGATCTTAAGACACGTTGAGTCCTGGGAGACTTCTTGAGAACGGAGAGAGCCCTAGTGGATCATACCACTAGGGCTGTAACACTCTGGCATGGAAGTGCTGGCAGCCGTCTCCTTAAGTACGCCTCCAGAGGCGTCCGTGACTCCGCCCTCCTGCCATCAGCCCTCACTTGTGGGAAAAAAAGGAGAGCAGCACCCCGGCCAAGGGCCGCTCTACAGTTCCTGACAATTGTGGGATTTTCTTTGGTTAACACAGGGGTGTCAACAACTTCGTCCATGACTGTAGGTCAAGCAAACCTGCGGTACCTTTGCTGATGACCTGTTTCTTTTTTCCCAGATGATCACAGCAGAGTGAAGCTCTCCAACAGTTTGGACAGAGATGGGAAATGTGGGGATTACATTAATGCTAACTTTGTTGATGTGAGTGTTTTCTTTTATGTGTTCATATGCAGGTAAAGTCTGTGGTAAAGTTCTGCTAAACAGTTAGCAGTAAAGCTTTTAGCGTTTGCCCATTTCTACGGTGTCTTGATGAACAATAAAATATTTCATAAGATGCAAAGCTTTAAGAAATGCATAAAATGTGTAAATTAGTCTTTTTAACTTTTTAACAAGACAGGAAAATCCAGATTTGTTGTTTTTAAGTATTTAAGAAAAAAAGCAGGAAATGAAGAGCAGTTCTGCCATGGTGTGGGGGGTCCATCTGGGATTTACCGTCTGATCACAGATCCACGGTGAAAAATGGCCAACGTATCATCAAATTGTCTCTGGATTGTTGAAAGGAGCTTCTTCTGAAGGACACTTTTATCCCACTCTTGATTCATGGAAGGGATTTTGGGATGAACTGGGGTTAAGCCCAGTTTCTTGAATGAGACTCAATGTCACACTTCAGGATGTTTCACTATACACATGGTAGCTCATCCTTTTCTCTCTGCATAAATTGTTTTCCAGATACCGCAAGCAATCAGGAGGCTTTATCAAAAAGCACTGTACTTCTGCTATCTATAGTGGTACTTCCAGCACAATGCTGAGTTTATTCTTCATTTCTCAGACAGAATTAGCTTCTTTGCTGCCTTTTGTGTCCAAAAGTCTTCTGATGTGATGTACTAACATTCACTTACTGCCAATGTTGAGAAGCAAAAACCTAAACTTTAAAATTCTTCACTATCTGGAAATACAGTTTCCTGTATGTAGGGAAATATTTATGAAAAGCAATTATGTCTGAAGGCTTCTTTTAGATGTTGCTTCTATAGTTTTCTTTCTGTTAAAGGGGGATTTTGCTTTCCACTGTCACATGTATGCTCGATAAGAGGGATTGCTACAAAGTCAACGACACAGTGCAAGTGACTGTCAACTGTGGCTACACACTCATCTAAGTGGCGTTAAAGGTATACTATGCAACCGGGGTTGATTTTCCAGCGAGGCTCCCCCCAGAGGGCGAAAGTAAAAATGCACTGTCATAAAGATGCTCAGCTGTTCTGGTTTCTCCGTCAAGCCAGGTGTGATAGTTTTGAGCTTAGCAGACAGGCGAACGCAACGAAAAGTCAAAAAAACGGCAGTACAAACAATGACTAACACAGTGAAAGTATGAACATCAGGGTTTCCCGTAGCGCTATCTTGGCGATGCGGCCGCCTCGCCAAACTCACGCTACCGCCTCGCTAACATAAAAATTTATAAAAAATAAAATAAAAAAAAATAAATAATTATAATATATATAATTATTATAATAATAATAAAAACTCGATATACTTGCATGTTTATTTGACGTTAACAAGCGGGTCTTTGTTGTTGCTTTCGCGCGTGCATATAGTGAATGGCAGGGCAAAAACACATGGAGTTCTCGCCGTAAAGCAAGACCGACTCTCGTGGTCTTGCACGAGACTTCTGAGCCTGTGGGTGCGGGCCGAGGGCTCTTGCAATTGCAAGTACGGTATTTCTCCCACAGACCACCAGGGCGGCCAAGAAAACCTTTGTTCGACCTGAAATGACTCATTTAATCATCCAAAACGGTATGGAACACATTAAATAACTGAAAAATGTTGCATAGTATGCATTTAAAGCTGCAAGTCAATGACTCAATGCAATCTGCAGGGTTTCCTTGGAACATATTTTAACCAATTTGAATAATAAACTTGTGATCATTTTTTTTTCTTTTTTCCTTTTATCCTTCCTCCTTTAATTTTTTACATTCCTCTCCTACTTTATTTCCTTTCTTGTGTCCTTCTTTTCTTTTCTCCTACTACCCTTTTATTCAGGTGTTACTTATTTTGTTCCTACCTTCCTTCCTTGTTCCCACCAACAGTCCTTCTGTCCTTCCCTCCTTTCCTGCTGTTTTTCAGGCTCCCATATTTCGAGCCTAGGCATTAAAGGAATATCTGCTATATATTATTGGTTAACTTAAGTAGTTTGTGCCTGTGCAAATTCTCAGTTGTCCAGGGCATCGCAACAGCAAACAGGCTTAAATCGCAGGCAACCAGACTGAAAATGTTTTGATACCTATCCAGAGGTCTTTGTCAAGTGCGAGTCACCAGAACTGACACAGACTCCTGGATAGGTGTTGATACGTTTTCAGAAAGAACTGAGCGAAAGTCTGGTGGCAGCCTATTTAAGCCTGTTTGTTGTTAAGTATTTTGTAATTTTAAAGTCAATAAAAACTGTTGAAATCTGAGTCTGGAAAAGGTTTGAAATTTTTAAATAACTGTGCAGGAACCCTGACAGAAAGTTAGCAAAACATAACTGTGTACCTAGGCAGGTTTTAGGGTCACAGCTGACACGACCAATTAAAACTGCAGCGATGAAATCAGTTTTATGTTTGCAGGGTTATGAGCGAACAAGGGCATACATCGCAGCTCAGGGGCCTCTGAAAGGAAGCAGGGAGGACTTCTGGAGGATGATCTGGCAGCAGAATGTTGGAGTTATTGTCATGATCACCAATCTGAAGGAGAAAGGACGCGTAAGACCCCACACAAACACAAGAGTCTCCACAGAGATCAGTGGCGGTTCAGGATTTCATATGTGCTCCTTTTTTTCTTTTTTTATTCTCCACAGACGAAATGTGACCAGTACTGGCCAGAAGAGAATCAAGAGGATTACGGTGCTTACCAGGTGGCTCTGAGAAGCACCAAGACTCTGGCTTACTACACACTGCGGACATTCACAGTCAGGGACACAACAAATAAGGTACATGACATACACATATTACCTATCTCTACATTTAACATACCGTACACAGAGAACCTGAACACACAACGTCTGCAATGTTTCAGTTTCGGATGGAGTTTATGTTAGTTGTTCTTTCAGGTGCCTCAAAAGAGAGTTGAACACACGTTGCTGCATTTCCACTACACCCAGTGGCCGGACATGGGCGTTCCAGAGTACACGCTGCCTGTTCTGTCCTTCATCAGAGCATCATCTGGGGCCCGAACGCAGGAGATGGGACCCGTCCTGGTACACTGCAGGTGGAGTTGAAAAGGATTATTATAGAAACACAGAAGTGAAAGCATTAAAGTGAGTCTGGAATAATCTTTTAATCCATCTGTTACAGTGCTGGTGTAGGAAGAACAGGAACCTACATAGTGATAGACAGCATGTTGCAGCAGATCCAAGATCAGGGTACAGTAAATGTTCTCGGCTTCCTTAAACACGTCCGGACACAAAGGAACTTCCTGGTTCAGACGGAGGTGAAGAAAACTCTTGCAGCCTTTTAAAAAATCGAATTCCACTAATTATTCTTAATATTAAGACACTGTCATGCTGTTTCTTACCTCCAAAAATTTGAATATTGCATAAAAGTGCAATATTTTTTCCAGTGATATCAGTAAGTGAAAATCGTATATTATATAGAATCATTACACAGTGTAATTCCAAGTCTTTGTTTCTTGTAATTTTGATGATTATGGCTTACAGATCATGAAAACCAAAACAATTCAGCGTCTCAGAAAATTAGAATACTGTGAAAAAGTATTATTGAAAACTCATGGTGTCAAAACACCTGCAAACCTTTCTTGAGCCTTTAAGCGGTCTCTCACTCTAGGTCAGTAGGCGACACAATCATGAGGAATACTGCTGACCTGATTGATGTCCAGAAGACAGTCATCGACAACTTTTATAAGGAGGGGAAGACAGAAAAGGTCACTGTTAAAGAAACTGGTTGTTCATACAATGCTGTATCCAACCATATTAACAGAAGATGTGTGGTGGGAAAAAGTGCACCAGCAACAGGGAGAACTGCAGCCTTGAGAGAACTGTCAAGTTAAATTAATTCACGAATTTGGGAGAGCATCACATGGAGTGGACTGAAGCAAGGCTTGAGTCAGTGCATCAAGATCTACTACACACAGATGGATCCTACACATGGGCTACAACCTGGACTAAGGAGAAAAGGAACTGGGCTGTTGCTCAATGGTCCAAAGTCCTGTTTTCAGATGAAAGTAAATTCTGACCTTCAAAATGAAAATGAAAGTCCCGGAGTCTGGAGGAAGAATGGTGAAGCACAGAATTCAAACTGCTTGAAGTCCAGTGTGAAGTTTCCACAGTCAGTGGTGGTTTGGGGTGCCATGTCATCTGCTGGTGTTGGTTGTCACGGTTTTCTGAAGTCCACAGTCAATCCATCTAGCAGGAAATTCTAGAGCACTTTATGCTTTATGGAAATGCTGATTTCATTTCCCAGCAAGACTTGGCACATGCCCACACTGCCAAATGTACCAGAATCAGGTCCAATGACCTTGCTGTTCCTGTTCCTGATTGGCTGCATAGAAAATCTCCCCCATAGAAAACCCCATAGAAAATCTCTGGCTATTGTCAAAAGGAAGATGAGAGACACCGGTCCAAACAAGGCAGATGACATGAAGGCAGCTATCAAAGCAATCTGGGCTTCCATTACACCTATGCAGCACCACAGACTGATCACCTCTACATGCCACAGGATGCCTTGACAAATACTGAGACCATAGAAATGGACATAATTTTCAGAAGCCTGACATTTGTGCTTAAAACATCCTTTTTTATTGGTCTTATGGCATATTCCAATTTTTTGAGATACTGAATGTTGTTTTCTTGCATGTAAACCATAATCATCAAAATTCCAAGAAATTAAAGCTTGAAATATTTTACTCTGGTGTGTAAAAACAGTTTTTTACACACCAGAGTAAAATTTTTACACACCAGAGTACAGCGTTTTTACACACAAATAACTGTTTTTACACACAAATAACTGTTTCCTTTCTGAAATGACTGGAAAAAAAACATTGCACTTTTATTCAACTCACAATTTTTTGGAGATGTCTCTGTAGGCTGGAATATTGAAAAATTTAATGATTAATGCTGGTGAACCCAATATTTAGCCGGACACAGATTTACGTTTTTAAAAGGTTTATTTTAAGGATGAATAGTGGCAGCTGAGGCAGGCAAGCAGAACCAGACTTGACAGATGAGTAATGACTGATGGTGCACGCAGGCAGGGATGAGCAAGGCCCTAGAAGATGCAGGTAGTGACAACTCAGAATAGGCAATGTGGACCGGGGAACCAACAGAACAGGCAGAGTGAGTCGCTGGAACTCACGAGGAAACAGACAGGCATGTGCAGCACGCAGACACAGGCAACTTTATCGGAAGAGTCCAGCTGGCTGAGCACACAGGAACTGGTAGAGGACAGGCACATAACAAAAGACGACACAAGATGAGATGAGACGTTCTGGCAGGGATGAGTTGGCTGAGGCAGGTATATGTAGACAGGTGAACAGGAGAACTGAGTTGACTGTAATTAGTAGCAACAGGTGGAACAGATCTGGGGCAAAGTGGTGGCTGGAGGGAGACTGAGGTGATTGGATGATGGGTTAGAGCAGGTGAAGACTAATTATGAACAGTGCAGAAAAGTCCAAAGCAAACAAACAAAAACCTAAATCATGACAGAAAAATGCATGTTGCCCAGATGTAACCGTGAAGAAATATAGTAAATTTTGTGAAACATCACATCCAGTCATGTGCTTAAAGTAATTTTGATGAGCTCCCTTGTCTGAAACATACATGCATATTGGGATCAAGGGTGTGGATTCAGTGCTGGTGATTTGGGAATAACTTTTCAAAATTCTATGTGTCCAAATTTGTCTGATAATTATTAACCAAATTAATGTGAAAGTAGAGGAGGCCATCTGTTTCTCTTTCAGTTTGAAACATCAATTATGCTGAGGGGAATGGATCTTCTTCACTGCAGGCAGCACGGTTTGGCCTGGGTTTGATTGTTGTTATTGGGTCACTGCTGCAATATTTGAGACACGATGTGACTAATTCTTTACGTGGTGCATATGTTTTGTATATATGGCGTGTGAGAGCTGCAGAACTCATGCACTGGAATTTTTCAACATGTGTGACAACCTGCTGGTGAGCATATCATGTTTGCTTCAGTGTTAAAAGCCTTGAACGTTGGTGTTGTGTCTTCTTACGCCAATGCAGCTAAGGGTAGACATGGAACAGTGATGGGGAAGTAGAGTAGGAATATCAGTTTAGAGTCCTTTGTTGGGTTAATTGTGTGAGAATTATGATGAGATTTACATCTAAGCTACCTAAGGCCTAGACCTTTAGTTTGATTGTCTCCCCACATTTTCCAGGAGCAGTATGTGTTCATCCATGATGCTCTGGTGGAGGCCATCCTTAGCCGGGACACGTCCGTCACCTCTGAGCTTCTCCACAATTACGTTTCTGACCTCCTGATCCCAAGCACCACAGGAAGAACCCGCATGGACAAACAGTTCAAGGTGCAACTACCATATGATTTCCCATCCCATTGTTCCACTGAAACGTTATGAAAGTTGCTGTAAATTTGTTTTTGTTTTTTTGCCCTTCAGCTCATAAGTCAGCGCCAAGCAAAGCAGGCAGACTACAGCACTGCCCTGAAGGACGGCAACGCTGAGAAGAACAGAGCAAGAGCGCTGATGCCTGGTAAACAAGACGAGACGACTGACTGCATAATGCAGGCATCATTGTGGAGAAGCTGTGAGATTGTTGAAATTTTTTATGGGAACTCCCCTGTATCTCAGCCTCTTATGGCTGGTCCCTCTTTTTGTCTCCATTACAGTTGATGCTGATTTTACATGGTGCTCCTCAACTGTTTAGATTACATTATAGCAATAATTTTAACCACAGTGTTGTGCAATTATACACTGTTTAAAGTTATTTAATGTTTAATAAATAACTGTTTGTTAGGTATTGTCCGGTGAATATCAGCCTGAGAGCTGATATCAGGACAATAGTTGAATGGGATGATTCAAGCACTGGGGATCTTTTAACAGCAAACTCTGCACACACATAGAATAAATGAGTGACAACTTCTCTTCAAGTTCAAGAATTTATTAACGGAAATAAAATTAACATCCAGACAACATCACTATCTAATGCTGTTTATCTGAATTAACACTACATTTCAATCAATAAATCCTCTCTACAAGGCTAGTGAAACTTGACTAAAACTACTAAGCAAAATTAAGATAAAAAGAAGCTAAGCTAAGGAACTATGTACATGCAAAGAAACAAAAGACAAAATAAAAGTCATCAGAATAATTCAGTGAATCCTGGTTCACTGCAGATCTGACATAAAGAACCAAAGTTCAACTTAAAGAACATGGAATGGAGTTAAATTAGCTTAACTAATTTAGAACAACATTTGGCATGTGTTTCAACCCATTCACAATGCAAATCCTGAGATAAAACATCATTTGACAAAATAACATTTTAAAGAAAGATTTTCTCAGTAAAACCATTAACTTTAGAGGCGCTTGATTTTATTAATGCGATTATACCTCCGGGAGGCTAGGGGTCGGTGTAGCGATCAGTCATTACAATTGGCTAATCCTAAAGTTAAACAAAACGCCTTTAAATCAACATTAATATTTCATATTAATGTGGTAATAATGCTCATAGCACTATGGAACAATGGTGGAGCAAAATGAAGCAAACGTTAGGCATGAGGTTAACACACCTCTCTGCAGCTTCTGTACTGTTACCCATCCATTATCCTATTGAGACGGTGTCTTTCCCACGGCCAAAACTTAACATTTCAAAAACTTATCTAAAAGGAACAAATCATAAAAACCTAATAAAAATCAATACGGTTCACCTTGAACCTAAAAATAAAACAATTAAATGTGGTCTATTAAATATAAGGTCTCTCCCTCCAAAGACTTTGTTAGTTAACGAATTGATTTCTGATAAACAGATTGATTTGTTTTGTCTCACAGAAACCTGGCTACAAAAAGGCCTACGTTAGTATAAATGAGTCAACTCCCTCCAATTATTCAAATTTCCACATTCCCAGATCTGTGGGAAGAGGAGGAGGAGTGGCAACCATCTTTCAGTCTGATTTATTAATTAGTCCCAGGCCAATTAATAACTGCAGTTCTTTTGAACATTTAACCCTCAGTTTCCCTCATCCAAACTGCAAAGCAATAAAACCTCTTCTGTTTGTTGTTTTGTATCGTCCACCAGGCCCTTACACTCAGTTTTTGGATGAGTTGTCAGATTTCTTATCTGATTTGGTGTTAAATACTGATAAGGTTATTATAGTGGGTGATTTTAACATCCATGTTGACACAGAATATGATAACCTTAGTGTAGCCTTTAAAACTATCCTAGATTCAATTGTTTTTGCTCAAAATGTGCATAAACCGACGCACTCTTGGCTCCATACTTTAGACCTTGTGCTGACATATGGCATTGATTGTGAAGAATTAACAGTATTTCCTCACAACCCTGTCCTATCTGATCATTTTTAATAACAGTTGAGTTTAATCTAACTGAGTTCTCCACCCCCAAAAGAGGGTCCCATTATAGTAGATCTTTATCGGATAATGCTGTATCAAAACTTAAAGAGTCTGTCCCCTTTTTAATATCCTCCGTATTGCAGAAATGCCCTGTAGATGGCAGCAATGTTGTTTCTTTCAACTCACAAATAGATGTCTTTGTAAACGGTATGACTTCGTCATTGCGTTCTGCATTAGACAATGTAGCTCCCTTGAAAAAGAAGGTGATTATTCACAGGAAGCTGGCTCCTTGGTTTAATTCAGAGCTGCGTTCCTTGAAGCACAATGTTAGGAAATTGGAGAGAAAATGGCGCTCTACACACCAAGAGGAATCCTACCTAATCTGGAGGAACAGTCTATTGTTGTATAACAAGACCCTTCGCAGAGTTAGAGCAGCATATTTTTCATCATTAATTGAGGAAAATAAGAATAATCCTAGATTTCTCTTCAGTACAGTTGCCAAACTTACCCAGAGCCACAGCTCTGTTGATCCATCCATTCCCTTAGCTCTTAGCAGTAATGATTTTACTGGCGCGGATTCAGGCGGGGGCGCAGGGGGCGCGCGCACCCCCCTTTTGGAGACCAAAAGTCTTTTTTTAAAGAGCCCGGAATTTTAAACATCCTTCATAGAATTAAGATTAATAGCCAGTACCTGTCATTTAGAACGCACTGTGACGCCGGCGCGGCCAGTATCGGCGTTGCAATCACCGATACTGGCGGCGGCATTTAGTGTCCAAATATGGGCAGTAATGGCGGCCTGACGTCACATCCTGTGTTGTTTCTTAGCAGAGGCACTGCGCTCACACAGCTGTGATAAACAACAATTATTTCAGATTCCCAGAGGACTTCACCATTGAAATTTTCTAGAGCTATTGTTGAAGCAACAATGGCCACGTGCATGGCAGTTTGATGTTGCAATACATCTGGTAAAAGTGGAAAAAACATCACAAAAATAAGGAGACCGCTGCCGCAGCAGACAGATTCAACTCACATCATTCCTTTTTGGTCTCCTTGCCTCAAACTGGTATGGCTGGATTTTGTCAAAAATCAGGTTGCTGTCAAGAAAGTCTTCTATATAATCCAAATCGCTCTCAGATGATGATGATAAATCCATGAAACTCCATCACTATCGCTAAATAATCACTCTCTGCTGCACTGGTCGTCGCCATCTTGGATAATAGCGCGCAGTGACCAGTGACGAGCCTGTTCTTCTTCTACTACTACTTCTTCTTCTTCTTCTGTTGTGTTTTCTGGCAGTTTACATCCTGTGTGCATTACCGCCATCAGCTGGACGGAGATGTAATTTAGAAATATATTTTCCTATATATCTTTATATCTTAATGAAACTAAATTATATCTATACTTACACACTCACACACACATACACACTAAATCCTCCCAGCTAATTCTGTATCTTTTAAATATTTAATAAGTGCTTATTAAATATTATATTATAGGGAAGCATCTGATTGATGCTTCCCTAATAAATCAGCCATCTTTACTGAACTCCCCAATACCCAGCCATCTTTACTGAACTCCCCAATACCCTTTCCAGTTCTTTCCTCTCTTTTATATATTTTCTACAATAAATCAAAACATGTTCTACTTCTTCGATTTCTCCACAATAAGAACAATTACCTGTTGGATGTTTCCCTATTATTTTTAAACCAGTATTTAAACTAGTATGCCCTATCCTTAACCTGTTTATCCATATTTCCTCTCTTCTATTCATTATACTATTATATCTTATGATAATATCTTTCTGTATTTTATATAAATGTCTTCCTTTTTCTTCTAAATTCCATCTCTCCTGCCATATATTATTTATTTTATCTTTAATAATTACTTTTATTTCTTTTCTACTTAGCGGGACATCATATTCAATTTCTCTTGCCTTAACTGCTTCTTTAGCTAATTTATCTACTTTTTCATTACCTAAAATTCCTTTATGTGCTGGAACCCATGTAAATTGAATACTTATTTTTTGTTGCTTTATACCATATATTAAATAACTGACTTCATCTAGAAGATCTTGACGGCTTTCAGATTTTGTATAGCATAAATATTTGAATAATTTACCCCAACTCTTACTTCGATTGTTCTATTCTTTAAAAAATCCTTAATCCACTTAAACATTTTTCCTTTAATTCCCATTTTATCCATCTTACTTAATAAACCCTCCTTCCAAAGCATATCATACGGTTTTTCAATATCAAAATGTAGCTAAGAGCATTTATTTATTTACCTGAGCCTTTCTTATTTCATTTTCTAAACAAAAAATTGGATCTACCGTTGTCCGTCCACTTCTAAAACCACTCTGATAATGAGATAAAAGACCTCTTTTTTCTATTTCTTACATTAATCTCCTAGTTATCATTCTCTCCATCAATTTACATAAATTAGAAGTAAGAGCTATGGGCCTATAACTAACTACTACTTCTTCTTCTTCTCTTTTTTAATAGTGGTTGGCAAACAACTTTTAGCACCACCACCTTCCAGATTGGAGTATGGATCAACCTTAATCTTATATTCTCCCCACAGAAAAAAAGTATGATGATCGTTAGAAAATGTTGATAATGAGAAAACATGGGGTTCTCACAAGTTGTGTAAAGTTGTAAAGTAATGCAATTTCAGGAAAACTTTTTCAAGTAACGGCAAAGTTATGAAAATTAAATTTTTGTTGCAGTTTTTGAGAAGTAATGAAAAAAGAGTGTAAAGTAAAAAAAATAGTGGACATTGACACGCATACAATAGTTATTGTGTAGTGTGTATTGTCTGATCTAAACCTTTTAGTGCCACATGCGTTTTATTGTTAAAACTAAGAATGGTCTCCTTTATGAAAACATACTAGGCTTAAAACTATTGCCAAGCATCTTGCATATGATGAACGATGAGAGTGAGAAAGAGATCTTTACATCATATAAAGATGATCTACCATCAGGATCAACATTCAGGCAGGAAGTGAAGTTGTGGCACACAAAGTGGTCATCATCAGTGGAAAAACCCAGCTTTCTCCCTGAAATTCTAAGGATAACAAATATGAAGTGCTACCCAAACATTTCAGTTATACCTTTTACAAGTGCTTCTGTGGAACGTGCTAACTCTGGCCTTAAAGCAGTGAAAACTTTGCTGAGGTCAACAATGGGACAGGAAAGGTTTGTGGCTTTGCTGCTTATGTATGTCCACAAGGACATTCATTTAGACATCAACAAAATCATTGACATATTTGCCCAGAAGCATCCCAGAAGGTTGACATTCATAAACCCATTATCATCATCATTATAAAGTTGAAGGTGTTGTAGAAGAGAACAATATTCTTTGTCAAGTCTTACAGTTCTATTATAGGCTTATGGCTTAACTTCATCGTACATGTTCATTGGTTTAACTTACTTTAAAAAAAAAATTCTCAACATGGTTTATCTTGTTAAAATGTGTTAAAAAATCCTTTGTCACTTGAACTATACCAAACTGTTCTTAAGTCCTTGGGTCTTTCTAAGTATTTTTTTTTCTTAATATAGTTTATATGGTTAAAATATATTGTTAAAATACATGTATATTTTTAAAACTCCTTTTGTCACTAGAACCATACCAAACTGTTCATTAGTCCTTGGGTCTTTTTATTTCATTTTCTGTATACATATCATTTCTGGAAATAAAGAAAATCTTTGTTTGATTAATTGTTGATAAGGATAATTTTTTCTTCAAACTACTTTTTAACCTTGTGCATGCTGTAAAAAGCACGAGATTTTGACTTAAAAACCCATTTTCAATTACAATAAGGTAATCATGCTAATTCCACTTATGTTCATCCATTAAAATTATTATCAATTAAAAAATCCTTAGATGAATAATTAGGGTAGTGTGAAAGAGTAAAGATGGCATTCTTTGGTCGTTTAGCCTCATATTGTCTCGACCCCATGACCCTTGACCCCATGACCCTTAGGTGCACACCCCCCTTTGAAAAATCCTGGATCCGCCCCTGTTTTATGGGATTCTTCATAAATAAAATTGATTCCATTAAAAATAAAATAATTGGCTTCCTCCCAAACATGATTACCTCGTCCTCAGTAAGTGAGGCAGCGTGGGAGGAATCTTTAGAACCTCCGCAGTGTCTGAACTGTTTAAAAGCAGTAGAGCTTTCTGAGCTGTCTAAAATTTTAGCTTCATCTAAACCTTCTACCTGTATGTTAGACCCAATCCCAACCAAGTTGTTTAAGGAGGTATTCCCTCTGATCAGTGGTCCTATTTTAGACATGATTAATCTATCCTTGGTAAATGGATATGTACCACAGGCTTTTAAAGTAGCTGTTATTAAACCTTTACTTAAGAAACCATCTCTTGATCAAGATGAGTTAGTAAATTACAGACCTATATCTAATCTTCTTTTCTTATCTAAAATTCTTGAGAAAGTAGTTGCTAATCAACTATGTGAACATTTACAAAGTAATGACCTACTTGAGGAGTTTCAGTCAGGCTTTAGAGCTCATCATAGCACTGAAACAGCTCTGGTGAAGGTCACCAATGATATTCTCATGGCCTCAGATAATGGACTTGTGTCTATACTTGTCCTGTTAGATCTCAGTGCTGCATTTGATACAGTTGATCACAATATTCTCCTACAAAGACTTGAGCATACTGTAGGGATTAAGGGAAAAGCATTAGGCTGGTTTAAATCTTATCTGTCGGACAGATTCCAGTTTGTCCATGTTAATAATAAATCTTCCTCAAACTCTAGGGTCACTTGTGGAGTACCACAGGGTTCAGTCCTTGGACCAATTCTATTTACTATATATATGCTTCCGATTGGCAAAATTATCAGACAGCATGGGATTAATTTCCACTGTTATGCTGATGACACTCAGCTATATTTATCCATAAATCCTGATGAATCCAATCAGTTACTTCGACTGCAGTCATGTCTTGATGACATCAAAAGCTGGATGACTTTAAATTTCCTGCATTTAAATTCTGACAAGACAGAAGTTGTAATCTTTGGGCCAGAGTCTTCAAAAAATAAAGTTCTTAATCAATCACTTAATCTGGATGGCATTAACTTGGCCTCTGGTAATAAAGTAAAAAATCTTGGTGTTGTTTTCGACCAAGACATGTCATTTAAATCCCATATTAAACAGGTTTCCAGAGTTTCCTTTTTTCACCTCCGGAATATCGCCAAAATTAGAAACATTCTGTCCAGGGGTGATGCTGAAAAACTAGTCCATGCATTTGTTATTTCAAGGCTGGACTATTGTAATTCTTTACTATCAGGAAGTCCACAAAATGAAGTTCGAAGTCTTCAGCTGATCCAAAATGCTGCGGCAAGAGTTCTGATGAAAATCAACCAGAGGGATCATATTTCTCCAATTTTAGCTTCCCTTCATTGGCTTCCTGTTAAATCAAGAATAGAATTTAAAATTCTCCTTCTAACGTATAAAGCCCTTAATAATCAAGCTCCATCATATACCAGAGCTCTGATTAGCCCGTATGTTACTAACAGAGCACTTTGCTCTCAGACTGCAGGTCTGCTGGTAGTTCTTAGAGTCTCTAAAAGTAGAATGGGAGGCAGATCCTTTAGCTATCAGGCTCCTCTCCTGTGGCACAACCTCCCAGTTTTGGTCCGTGAGGCAGACACCCTATCTATTTTTAAGACTAATCTTAAAACTTTCCTTTTTGACAAAGCTTATAGTTAGAGTGGCTCACGTTACCCTGAGCTATCTCTATAGTTGTGCTGTGATAGGCCTAGGCTGCTGGAGGACATCAGGGTCTAATTTTCTCACTCTACTGATTTCTACTGTTCTTCAGTCTACTGTTCTCCAGTTTTGCACTGTATTACATTGAAATGACTGTCGTCATTTCAGCTTTTAACTTTTTGCACTCTCTCTTTTTCTTCATAGTAGGTACACCTGGTCTGGCGTTCTGTTAACTGTGACATCATCCAGGGAAGACGGCTCACCCGCTACTACCATCTAATGTAGAACAGATTACTAGATCAATGTGTGCTTCTGTGCTTTTTTGTCTCTCTTGTTGTGTCTCTGCTCTGTCTTCTGTAACCCCAGTCGGTCGAGGCAGATGGCCGTTCATACTGAGCCCGGTTCTGCCGGAGGTTTTCCTTCCCGTTAATGGGGAGTTTTTCTTCCCACTGTCGCTTCATGCTTGCTCAGTATGAGGGATTGCAGCAAAGCCATGTACAATGCAGACGACTCTCCCTGTGGCTCTACGGTTCCCCAGGAGTGAATGCTGCTTGTCGGGACTTTGATGCAATCAACTGGTTTCCTTATATAGGACATTTTTGACCAATCTGTATAATCTGACCCAATCTGTATAATATGATTGAACTTGATTTTGTAAAGTGCCTTGAGATGACATGTTTCATGATTTGGCGCTATATAAATAAAATTGAATTGAATTGAATCGAATGAACGAGCTGTAGTTGAATATCCGGAAACCGGATGTTAGCAAAGCTAATAGCATTTAGGCTAGCAGACTTTCGGCACTAACTTAAAAAAAAAAACCTTGGCTTTAATTTAGTCGGGTAACACAGACATCAATATCCCATCAGTCTATACAACTTTTATGGAGATAACGTTTGTTATAACCATTAAAACAAACTCGAATTACATCGGCAATGGCATGGCATCAACATGCTAATGGGGGGCTATGTCGGTCAGCCCCATGTGTAAAAAAAAAGGGACAAAGCAGTAGAAGGGAAAATGTTGGTTCTTTCAGCAGCGGCTCCGTGGCTAGCCAACACGTGGTCGAGGGTAGGCTGCCTGCAGTCTCTGACCTGTTTGCCGTTGCAATTTCAGATCCTTTTTGCTCTCAGCTTGGGAAGTGGGTAAATGAGGCCGATCTGCGCCATCTCAAGTGAGAATTCCTGTAAAAGTCTGATTCACCTGGTCAGGTCCTCCAGATGAAGAGAGATTTCTCCCATGTGCTGGCTTGTGGGTCTTTCGGGCCCCATGAGGCCCCATGCCTGGCTGGCTTGTCTAGGGGGACTCTCTCTCTCTCGCTGAGTCCTAGGAAGAAGTGTTGAAGAGACTGAGAGAGTGAGTCCAATGTGGCTTGCAGGGGCGACTGGTCTCCCCAACCCCCCCCCTTCCAGGTCTTGTTCAGTGTGTTGAGACTGAGGGGGTTGTTCTGTGGGAGCAAAGTTTTCCAGCACTGATCGCACCCTGCTGAGGGGGCGGGTCCTTGGTGCCTGTAAAACTTATTTTGCTTCCAATTCAATCTGATTTTGTCCATGGCTCTGATGGCATAACAACAGACTGGGAATATCCTCTATACGGTTATGTTCTTCTTTCGAACCCAAAAACTCTTAAAGCCTTGGACACAGCAAAATATAGTCTTTCCACAATGATTTTGATGTTTGTTTTTTATTAAAAAAAATATACACACAATATTGTCTCTGGAAATGTCTGAATCCACAAGTAAATCCCCAAAATTACTCAAAACGCTCTAGTAATTGGGGTGTGTGTGTGTGTGTGTGTGTGTGTGTGTGTGTGTGTGTGTGTGTGTGTGTGTGTGTGTGTGTGTGTGTGTGTTTGGGACTGTACCCCTGAGGTGGATATACAATAAACCAGGACAGAAAAAATGTGGAGCATGTCCATAAAATCTTGCACAGCTACACCTTAATCATATACTATAATAAGATGTGGGACATTTAAAAGTAAAAATATTTTCCACGGTGCAAACAGTTCCCGGGAAACAATTTTTCTGCAGCACTTGACCCCTGTTTGGTTGAATCAATAGAAAACCTTTTCATGGTGTTTCACACTGGCTTTACTGGAGCCAATGATGCCAAATTCAGTAACATGGAACAAAAAGCCTAATATTAATAGGCAAACCCATAAAACATGACAAAATCCTTGTAAATTGAGACCACCTAACTATGGTTGGATGTAATGTGGTGGCTGTCCTGAAGTGCTGTTGGGAATGCAACAGGGATGCAGGCAGTGTCTGCAAGAATCTGAGGTACCTTTCCAGTAATTTGGAGAATAGGAAATAGTACCAGTGTGGACAACATGTTCTCCTTTGAGTGATGACTATTTGCTTAAATAAAGTGCGATTTACCTGAGCAGAGTCATGAAGGGGAACGCTTGATTCTCATTCCAGAACAGTGAGAGATGGCAACTATGATGGAGGTTGAAGTGGATACATGTCAGCAGAATGCAAAGGATTAATTAAGCAAAAGAACATTTGACTTTTTTTGTAACTTGTCGGCATATTTTCATGTGAACTCATGTCTCTATGTTTTTATGCAGTGGAGAGATCGAGAGTTTCTCTGACGGCCTCAGAAACCAACCCCACCGGCTACATCAATGCCTCTTATGTTACTGTGAGTCACTTTTTACTGCCACTTTAAATATGTCATGTGTAATGTTTTGGAGGATCATTTGGAAGAGCTACAGATGAAGCGTGAGCAGTTAATAGTTTCATTTATAATAATATAATTGAACTTTCTTGATCTCACAATGGAGAAATTCACTTCTGCATTTAACCCATCCCATTGGGGAGCAGTGGGCTGCCACTGTGCAGCACCCGGGGAACAGTCTGGGGCTAAGGGTCTTGCTCAGGGACCCAGAGTGGCAGTCTGTGGGAGTTGATCTCAGAACCTCAGGAACCAAGCGCAATGCTCTAACCCAGGGGTTTTCAAATTCATTGAATGTGAGCCTCCCCTTGGAATACGTAAAGATACCCCCCCCCCCCTGCAGCAAATGCATCTTTCTTTTGTGTTCCTGGAATGCTGTGTTTCAAAAACAGCTGATAGCCCAATACATGTTCTTTTTGTATTTATTTTAACAAAGTACATTCATAAAAAAGGCCTATTCATAAAATATCCATCCAAATATTTCCATCTTACAGGCTACTTTTACTGAAACATCACGGACAGAGGGCATATTTTTAAAGTTGAACTGTCATTAACGCAAATTCATAAATGATTGTTTTCAACAGCAGACAAACTGAACTATACAGACACCAATGTCAAACTGAACTCACGTCAACAGGAGACGTCAACTGAAATAATAATAATAATAAAAAAGATAACCTGAATTTAACAGACGTCAACACATTCCATATTCTGATTTACTTTTTAGGCTACTTATACACAATTTAAACCTATTGCTATCTTAACAACCAAGCATTATATTATTATTATCTCTTATCTGATGTTTGGCACTTTGTTTTATCTTTTGTTAAAGTGATCTTTAAATAATGGTAACAATGATGATGATTATGATCAGAATAAACTTTTGCATCACCTCCCAGAAGCTGGAAAGTGTTATGATATCTTTTTCTGGGATGAACCCGGACACAGCACGCACACACAGAGTCAGTTCTTATGAGTGAGTTTTATTGAATAGTGTGGAAGATGGATGATGAGACCAGAGTCTTTCAATGGATGGAGGTGAAGGGTGTAGAAGCTGGCCGGCAGGAGGAGTGTGGAGAGACTGACCGGGAGGAACTCTGGAGCCGAACACTGGAGAGCAGAACATCTGAGTCGAGCGCTGGAGAGCAGAGCATCAGAGCCGAGCGCTAGAGAGCAGAGCATCAGAGCCGAGCGCTGGAGAGCAGAGCATCAGAGCCGAGCGCTGGAGAGCAGAGCATCAGAGCCGAGCGCTGGAGAGCAGAGCATCAGAGCCGAGCACTGGAGAGCAACACATCTGAGCAGAGCACTGGAGAGCAGAACGTCAGAACCGTGCAGTGGAGAGCCGAACATCAGAGCCGTGCACTGGAGGGCAGAACATCAGAGCCGTGCAATGGAGAGCTGAACATCAGAGCCGTGCACTGGAGGGCAGAACATCAGAGCCGTGCAGTGGAGAGCAGAACGTCTGAGCCGTGCAGTGGAGAGCTGAACATCGGAGCTGTGTTCTGGAGAGCAGAACGTCTGAGCCGTGCAGTGGAGAGCTGAACATCAGAGCCATGTACAGGAGAGCTGAACGTCTGAGCCGTGTTCTGGGGAAAACAAACTGACGGAAAGTCTATGGGCTGACTGTAACAAAACCAGGTTGAACGGACTCTTCAGGCTGACGGTAACAAAACGGAGCTGACAAGAATACTGGCAGAGAACTGAGCGGGAGTGAACGCTATGGACCGGCGACGGGAACAGAAAGAGGTGAGTCTTATAAAGCGGTGGAAACAGGTGGAAGCAGTTGCGGGTTAATTGCAGCCTGCCAGGTGAAACCGATCAGGCTGCGCAGGAACGAGAGAGAGGGAGAGAGGTTCAGCATGCAGCCTATAAGCTGCATCCTGACAGTACCCCCCCCCCCCCCCCAAGGCCGGACACCAGACGGCCCAGAATCTCCACGCAGGGCGGGTGGAGGGGGCCCAGGAAGGCGGGCAAGAGTCGAAACCGAACACGGGGAACCAAAGGGGCCAGAGAACACTGATGTGCCAGAGCACAACCAGGGCGCGGCACATCAGGGAAAGGCACGAACGCTTGACAGCGCCGGGGGAAAGAGCGAGCGCTTGACAGCGCCGGGGAAAGAGCGAGCGCTTGACAGTGCCAAAGGGAAGGAACGGGCGCGACACAGCGCCAAAGGGAAGGAACGGGCGCGACACAGCGCCAAAGGGAAGGAACGGGTGCGACACAGCGCCAAAGGGAAGGAACAGGCGCGACACAGCGCCAAAGGGAAGGAACGGGCGCACGACAGCGCCAAAGGGAAGGAACGGACCAACGGCAGCGCTAAGGAAGGTAACGGGCGTACAGAAACGCCTAGGGAAAGAACGGGCGTATGAAACGCCAAGGGGGAAAGGACAGGCGGACTGACACGTCAGAGCTCAACAGCGCAAGAAAACGCTGGAGCACAACTAACGTACAGAGACACCGGGGGAAAGGAACGGGCGTGCGAAAACGCCAAGGGCAAGGAACGGGCGTATGGAAACGCCAAGGAACGGGCGTGTGACAACGCCAAGGAACGGGCGTGTGGAAACGCCAAGGAACGGGCGTGTGGAAACGCCAAGGAGAGACAACGACGGAGCGTGAGAGGAGCGCTGGGGCCCAAGGGACGAGATCGCCAGGGCGTGAGGGAACCGGCGGGGCGTAAGGGAGAAGTTCGCCAGGGCGTGAGGGAACCGCCAGGGCGCAAGGGAGAAACTCGCCGGGGCGTGAGGGAAACGCCGGGGCACTAGGGAGAAGTTTGCCGGGGCGTGAGGGAAACGCCGAGGCAAAACGGACGCATGACAGCGCCAAGGGGAAAATATAGGCGTACGAAAACGCCAAGAGGGAAAGAACGGACGTACTTAACGCCAAAGGGAAAGAACGGACGTACTTAACGCCAAAGGGAAAGAACGGGCGTACTTAACGCCAAAGGGAAGGAACGGGCGTACTTAACGCCAAAGGGAAGGAACGGGCGTACTTAATGCAAAGGGAAGGAACAGGCGTACGACAACGCCAGAGGGTCACCCGCCGGGGCGCGAGGGAAACACCGGGGCCCGGGGGAAAGAACGCCGGGGCGTGGGGAAAAACGCCGGGGCGCAAGGAAGGAGATTGCCGGGGCGAAAAGGGAACGCCGGGGCACAAGGAAAACAGGAATATCTAAAACACCAGGGAACAAGAACGGAGGGCGCACCAACACGCCGGGGAATCGAGAAAAGAGGGCGTCCTAACACGCCGAGGAACCAAGAATCAGAGGGCGTCCTAACACGCCGGGGAACACTAAATCTAAACGCCAGGAAAACAAGACCTAAACACCAGGGAACTAGAGGGTGAGCTAGGCAGCAACAGGCCAAGCGCGCCAGAGGGCACAGACAGCGACTTAAGCACTGGAGGGCTCTGGCGGCGACCTGCGTGCGCTGGGCAGCGACAGGTTGGCGCACCAGAGGGCTCAGCCGGCGACATAGGAGCGCCGGAGGGCTCTGGCAGCGCCTAAACAAGGGAATAACAAGAACAAGAGGGTAAGCTAGGCAGCAACAGGCCAGGCGCGCCAGAGGGCACAGACAGCGACTTAAGCACCGGAGGGCTCTGGCGGCGACCTGCGTGCACTGGGTAGCGACAGGCTGGCGCACCAGAGGGCTCAGCCGGCGACATAGGAGCGCCGGAGGGCTCTGGTGGCGACCTGCATGCGCAGGGCAGCGACAGTCTGGCGCACCAGAGGGCTCAGCCGGCGACATAGGAGCGCCAGAGGGCTCTGGCGGCGACCTGCATGCGCCTAAACAGGGGAACAACACTGAGACACTAGGGCAAGACAGAACAAAACAACTACGGAAGGGAACTAAACTAACCTAAACAGGGCAAAACATACAACGAAAACAGGAGAAGGGTGTAGGGACGTAGAAAGCGCAGGGACCTTAGAGTGCGCAGGGACCTTTAAGAGCGCTGGACTCCATCCAACGCAGGAACCCATACAGCGCAGGAACCCAGATACCTAAATACTAAAGGGGGAAAAATAAAGACAAACAAAACTAAATAAATAAAAAAAAAAAGAACAAGACTAAAACTACAGGGCTAGGACAGGAATTACAGGGCTGACGAAATTACAGGGCTAAAACCGGATCTACTGGCAAATCAAAACAAGACTGGCAACTGGGAAAGGAACCAAACGCTAAAGCAACACTATGAAACGAAACAGAACAGGGAGATGAGGGCAAGTACGACTAAACTAATGAAAAACTAGATAACTAGAGCTAGAATCTGTACAGAAAGCAAACAGGAAGTCTAAGGTAAAAAAAAACTGGAACTCAAAAACAAAACTCAGAAGACTAAAGGCGAACCTAGAACACTAAATCAGGGCTATGGCTAAAACAAGAAGACGGAGAATAAAACCCGAACTAGCTGACTAAGAAAACCAAAAACTAGACTACTAAAGAAAAACCCGAATGACTACAATAAACCTGGGACACAAAAACCCGGACAAAAACAACTAAATAAAACACAATACTCAAAAGCAACATAAATCTCAAAAAATCCTAAGTAAACCAAAAACTAAGGTTGAGCCAAAACAAAAGAACAGAAGGCGGAAATAATTCTTCTAAAACAATAAAAAATATACAAAAAGACTAGAAACAAAAGCAGAACTAGAACACAACACCAAAAAATAACTCCAAACAAAAACCAGAAGGCGCTGGGCAGCAAAGTCTGAATATGCTGGGCAGCAGCAAAAGTTAGCGCTGGGCAGCGACGGCGAGGAGCGCCGTCCTTTGATGCTGAGCAGCGTGGGAGGCGGACCAGGAAAACAGAGTCAGAGGCGGGGCGTCGCGGATGCGACCCCGGCAGACGAACCAGAAGCGTGGCATCGCAACCTTGCGACCCAGGCGAGACGAACCGGAGGCGAGGCAGATCCTACCAGCTTCTACACCAGGCTCTGTGCGTGCTCGGGTTCATCCCTTGGCCGGTCCATAATGTTATGATATCTTTTTCTGGGATGAACCCGGACACAGCACGCACACACAGAGTCAGTTCTTATGAGTGAGTTTTATTGAATAGTGTGGAAGATGGATGATGAGACCAGAGTCTTTCAACGGACGGAGGTGAAGGGTGTAGAAGCTGGCCGGCAGGAGGCGTGTGGAGAGACTGACCGGGAGGAACTCTGGAGCCGAACACTGGAGAGCAGAACATCTGAGTCGAGCGCTGGAGAGCAGAGCATCAGAGCCGAGCGCTGGAGAGCAGAGCATCAGAGCCGAGCGCTGGAGAGCAGAGCATCAGAGCCGAGCGCTGGAGAGCAGAGCATCAGAGCCGAGCGCTGGAGAGCAGAGCATCAGAGCCGAGCGCTGGAGAGCAGAGCATCAGAGTCGAGCGCTGGAGAGCAGAGCATCAGAGCCGAGCACTGGAGAGCAACACATCTGAGCAGAGCACTGGAGGGCAGAACGTCTGAGCCGTGCAGTGGAGAGCTAAACATCAGAGCCGTGCACTGGAGGGCAGAACATCAGAGCCGTGCAGTGGAGAGCAGAACGTCTGAGCCGTGCAGTGGAGAGCTGAACATCAGAGCCGTGTACAGGAGAGCTGAACGTCTGAGCCGTGTTCTGGGGAAAACAAACTGATGGAAAGTCTATGGGCTGACTGTAACAAAACCAGGTTGAACGGAGTCTTCAGGCTGACGGTAACAAAACGGAGCTGACAAGAATACTGGCAGAGAACTGAGCGGGAGTGAACGCTATGGACCGGCGACGGGAACAGAAAGAGGTGAGTCTTATAAAGCGGTGGAAACAGGTGGAAGCAGTTGCGGGTTAATTGCAGCCTGCCAGGTGAAACCGATCAGGCTGCGCAGGAACGAGAGAGAGGGAGAGAGGTTCAGCATGCAGCCGAAAGAAAAGAGACAAAAATATTTTTCACACCTCACTTAGTAACTCTTAGTAACTCTAATATTTTAGTTTAAATATTTTAGACTAAATATTAAACTTTTTATTTGATTTTCTTTTTTTTTCTTCAATACCACCGTAATGTTTTAGTCATTTCTGCCAAAGGCTGCAGCATTTTGATTTAATCCATCTGAATGCCGTGTTTGTTTGTGGACAGTTTTTGAAGTCGCGAGGGCAGAAACAGCTGAGCGAGCGCACAGCTGTTGTTAAGCGTGGAATGAGCAGGTGCGCGCGAGCTGAGATGGAACTGAGCGCGAGGACAGTGGGTTGAGAATAGTTTTTCAGAGTTGAGAGTGTGCCAGACCGGTTTTGAGCGTTGAGAGTTGTCTTACTGCGCGCTTGATTGGTTCCTGAGCACTCAAACAGAAGGCAAAAATATTGCTAGATAGTGTCACACATAGATATAATATAAGAGTAGACCCCGAATCGACCGCTTTCGCCTATTGGCACTGACGGGATTTGGAGGCGCCATCTTGGGGCGGTCGACTGTTAAGCTCAGTGTAATGTGTTGACCATGCGCAGAATCAATTTTAATCAACTATAACTCGTTGAATTTTTTTTTTCTTTATTTGTATTTTCTTTATTTATAGTTTTAGTATAAAATTATCCTTCAGCAACTGAAAAGGGAAAGAAAAATTGGAAAATAGTACAGCAGAAAGAGATGAAGTAGTTAGTGTCAAGGACGCAATGTTTTCATTCAGCGGCCAATTGGGCAACAGTGCATCGACCCCTTCACCCCTCAGACAGACATGACTCCAAAAATCCCAGGTTCCGATATTACAAGCCCAGTAATAATGACGAAAAACAGGAAGCCCTAGTCCACCCTCGGCAGTAGGTTTCTGAAGGTGAGACTTTGAGATTCGGGGGTGTTTACCAGCCCAGATAAAAGGAATTATAATGGAATATATCATCTTAAAAAAAGAAGCAGTGAGATAAATGGGCATATTTTGAAAAAGATTCGGGAGGACCACCATCTTTACAACATTAACACAACCTATCAAGGAAAGAGGGAGGAGCTTCCACCTGTCCACCATAGATTTAAGATTGTTGATTAATTCCATAAAGTTATGTTTAAAAAGGAGTTTAGGGTCCCTTGTGATATTTACACCCAGATATTCAAAATAACTAGTTGAAACTTTGAATGGGAGGTTACTAAGAAAAGCAGTGTCCAGAAAGGGGCATAAAAAGAATTTTGTCCCAATTAGTAGTAAAACCAGAAAAAGTGCCAATTTTTTTTATAAGAGTAAGAAGCGGAGAAAGAGAGATTGTGACATCTGAAAGAGTCAAGATAACATCGTCCGCATAAAGACCAATGGGACTAACTGTAGCATAGTCCGAAATGCCAGTGATCAACGGATGGGTCCTGATGGAAATAGCAAGGTGTTCCATGGCCAGTGCAAATAGTAACGGTGAGAGACAGCACCCCTGTCTGGTTCCGCAATGTAATGAAAAAGAGGCAGACCTGTCATGATTAGTCAAAACTGAGGATTTGGGGTGAGCGTAGAGCATTTTTAGTAATGTCATAAATTTATCACCACATCTAAATTTTTGGAGAACCAAAAACAAATCGTCCCACTCAATTTGATCAAATGCCTGCTGAGCGTCCAATGAAATAACTTCTGAGGCAGGAAGGTTGTTCCGATACATAACATGTAGGAGTTGACGAGTATTTGAAAAAGAATACCTGTCAGGGATGAAGCCAGTCTGGTCAGGATGGATCAGGCGTGCTATATATTTGTTTAAACGGGTAGCTAATACTTTTGCAATAATTTTTTTGGTCGCAGTGTAGTAAGCTTAAAGGACGGTATGAGTCGACATTAGAGCAATCCCTGCCTTTCTTCAGAATAAGACAGATATTAGCATCATACAAACTCTGAGTAAATACTCCCTCCCTAACTGAAGAGTTCACCATATGCAGAAGAAGAGGGGCAACCAGATCCAAATGACTTTTATAAAATCTATTCCAAACCCATCCGAGCCACAAGCCTTACCAGAAGATAATGAGCGTATCGCAAGTCTACCATGGCGGATTCATACAGAACAGGTACTTTTAAATTATTTAGGAAGTCTTTAACATCAGAACTGATGGCAATTGTCTTGAATGTGTATAAATTGCTGTAATAATTGAAAAAGGCTTCATTTATGAGTTTAGGGTCAGTTAACATTAGCCCAGAGGGGGAATAAATTTTATGAACAGCTCTATCTGCGAGTGTGCCTTTTATTTGTCTGGAGAGCAATCTATCAGGCTTGTCCTCTAGTTCAAAATGTTTTTGTTTAAGTCTGCAAAATGTAATTACCAACTTGTTCCCCAAGCACAGGGCAGTCAAAAGTAGCCGGTCAACGCCGTCTATAGCAGCTCTTGCCACCGCCTACATTTCCCCGATTATACATCCCAAAAATCACCTTTGCATCTGTCTCCACTGAGAGCAACATTAACGAGTGATTGGGTTCCTTGTTCCAACCGAGATGCTCCTTTTCCGATCAAAACACAGATCGGTGTTATGCTGAAAAGTGCATAACACCTCAGGTGTACAGAGCGCCTCCCTCTGTACAACTGAATATCGATGAAGAAAACGGATTAAAATGTGACCAACGCAGTTACTTGTTCTTAAATTAATGATATCAAAATGTTTTATTAAACCTCTTGTGGGAAAAAAAATGTTATTTGGCAGATTTGTTTACAAAATTACGGGTGTTCTGAACTATGGAGGACCAAGTCTTCCATATTTAAAAATAAATACAGAAATAAATAAATACTCAATAAATGAATAAGAAAATAGCTTAAAATTGAATAAAAACAAGTGTGCCTTACATATTTTATCTATTGGCATCAATTTATATTAGTTTCATCTTAAATGGTCACATGATAAGGAATTTATTGATTTTTGTTTATCAAGAGTGCATGGTTCAAAAGTTTTTTGACAGTCCCTAACTGCACCACCGCGTGTGGGAAGAGGGAGCAGCTGAGAGACGCTGGCCGAAATCGGAGTCCCTCAATCAACTGAACCGTGAGCTAGATCCCGCTGACTCCGCGGAGCTTGAATGTCCAATATCCAACTTCAAACCAACTTCACTGCGGTGCTGGATCATCCGTTAAGACGCAGCATGAACCCCAAGTGTTGCAGCTGAGGGGAAAATGTTGGACCGGCTTGATGAAACTCCGCCTTATTCACAAATTAGATGAATAGAATGGATAGAATAATGATAATCTGTAGTGTTTTTTATTGCCTGGATGTGAATCTGATAATTCATATTGTGCCTTTTATAATCAACTACAATATTTTCTTATCAAGCGAGCTGTGCATAGGGTCCAATGTAATTCACCCAGCGCAGTGGGAGACTCGTTTTGGGGAAACTACGATTGTAGTGCACTGTCTGCCTTGCTGTGGTTGCAGAGAGGTGTCTGTTTTGTAGAATAAATCATCCGCCGATGAGTTATTGATCTGGAAAAGCCGAATCTGAAACCACAGAAAAACATTTCAGATCCCAAATGTACAGCGTTCTAATTCTTCCAGTCTATTAGTAGCTTCCCTTAAGAGGTCGGACACTGAACGTCTGCCTGCTGAGTTTGACATTACTAAACAATGCTTTAGTGCCGGGAAAAGCCATGTAGATTTGACCGACGCAGTAAAATGCTAACCAACCAATGGGAAGAAGTTGAGCCCTTAAGACACAGCCCTCCTCATTTGCATAATGAGGCAGAAATGCATACAGAAATGTAAAAACGACAGGCAGAAATAAATAGCATCACAGAAATATATAGGGTAAAAAAATACAAAGGAAGAATAAAACAGACAAAAATATTATAACATGCACATAAATACTTAAAAAATAAGTAATTAATAAATAAAGTTGAAGATTATAACGGACAATAAATAAATATGGTAATTATTACAAAGGCGAATAAATAAAGAAGCTAATTAAAAGAGATATATACATTTATGTCTCACTGTATAATTTTATTTCTACCTACATTTATTAATTTGGTGGCAATTAATTGTATGCTTATTTATTTATTGAGCATTTATTTATTTCTGTATTTATTTTTAAATATGGAAGACTTGGTCCTCCATAATGAACAACATTAAATCCAAAGTTTTTATCCGAGGTACGGCTGATTTATTTGTTGTGGTCTCTTGTCATTCACACACAACAATAAACCGTGAGAGCTGACGTGAGTTTTGAAACTGCAAAGCTTTGTCTTAAGCGGAAGATCAAACGTGCATCTACACAGCACAGCGTTCATAGACCAGTGTGATGCCTTCGCGAGCGTCAGAAAGCTATGGTGCATTCAGGAGCATGGGACATTTCAATCTTACAAGGAAAGAGGCAGAAAACGGAATAGAACTTATCTCATGCAGTAATGTATTTATTCAGAAACTGTCATGATATTTTTCGAGGATGAACCTGGATACAGCACGCACACACAGAGCTAGTGTAGCCGGCCTCAGGCGTGCTACTTGTTTGATTCTGCGTTGTGTAGTGACCACCGCTCAGGCATTCCAGGTCAGCCTACTGATGGCGTATTTATTCTGTACAGAGTGATATGAAAACTGTTCAGCAGCAAATATCATACCCAGCCGACATCAGCCCACCTTCCTCCGTAACAGCCATGAACGGTCTGGTCTGAATTATTACATATTTTAAATCAAGATGAAACAAATGAAGATAACAGAAACACGCCACCAGCAAACCTCCACAATAAGTAATGTATAAAAAAAAACTTGTACATTGTGAAAAATAAAAAAAAGTATAAAACTCCGACATTGAACAAAAAAGTTCAATAAATAAATAAAACAACAACATACCTGTACAGAGTGATATGAAAACTGTTCAGCAGCAAATATCATACCCAGCCGACATCAGCCCACCTGCCCATGACAAAGGGAGCAAAAAAAAATGTAGCATTGCGCGGGAAAAACGGTCGGCTCATTCACAGAAATGCTGCGACAGTAAAACTCTTTCACTCCATAAAAAAACATTCCATTCACCGTTAAACAACTCACAAACATGTTAGCTTTAAAGGCTGTGTAACATTTTTCATTACACTCGAACTTCTAACCAACAAACTAACAAGAGCTCCGCGAAAACTCACCTTCCTCCGTAACAGCCATGAACGGTCTGGTGAAGGAGGAAGTGACGTCACCAGTTATACCCGCAAAAATAAAACTAAACTTTCCGAAAATTATTTTACAGAGTATTTTTCTTTAAAATAATAATTCTAACATAATAATTATTCTAATAATAATTCTAACATAAAACGGAAAATCAAAAAAAATTAATGAAAATATAATATCAAGGATATTTGGTGGAATGAATTTTCTTCCTTCCACGCTACATTCACCCCCCCCCCCCCCCCCCCCCCGAATGACACCAAAATCCTGATTGCTCAACAAAATAACTCAGTCCCATACTGGGAAACCCATACTTAGACAAAAGTAGAATGGGAATGTTCCAAAGAATACTATCTTTATTATCAGCTATAGAACTACCTGTTAACACAGGTCTAGAGAAATTTAAGGGTGATCAAGCCTCAAACTCTCACGGATCAGTATGATGCCGAATACACCAAACCACCCATCTACTTATGTCCCGTGCTTCAACGCAACCATAATAATGGACATCTCACAAATGGAACCAGAAAAGAAAATAAACCATCATCCTTACTAAAACAGTGTAAGTAGAGACTGTGATCTTCTGCGAACTGAGCCGGTAAACTGCCCGATACTAAATGGCTTCTGAGTCATAGACTCAATCAGGCGGTCAACTTTTTTGACAACCCTACCAACTCGTGTCCTAACTCCACCTGAGCCACCTGCTCTGCCAAAGACGTCACTACTCGAACCCTGACCCCCATCAGCTGTGACTACTGCTTCTGTAGGTTCATCTCTTGGGTTGCTTTCTGCTTGGGTCACAGCTAGACCATCACACTCTGTGAGGTCAAGAGTCTCAATCTCAGATTCATGCATGTTCAAGGATTCATGACCCATGCCCAGTGACTCTCCACTGCCACCTGCTGTCTGTTCTTGGCACGGCCGCCCTTGCTCTGGAACAAAAATGCTGATATCCCTCGTTTCACTGGGTATCTCTGCATTGGTTGTGTCTCCTGAATCCTCATCCTCCGCTGTACCCAAGACTCCTACTATAGAAGACAGTTCCCCAGTCTCATCAAAATTGCACATTGTCTCGTTCCTGTCATCATCTGCTGACTGAACCGGCAAGAAACTGACATCCAAGATGAGGTTTCGGTGCACTACTTTTGTTTCCCCTTTTTCACCCTCCAACTTGTAGATGTGTGTCTTGGAGTCCTTGTCTATGACTCTGTAGACTTTTGACTCCCACTTGTCGGCCAGCTTCTTCTTCCCTCTCTCCCCTTTATTAGCAAGGAGGACTCTAACTCCTTTGTTCAGCTGAAATCCCTTGATCTTTTTGTTGTATTCCCTGGCCTGCTTATCCTGTTCCTTCATGGTATGTTTTTGAGCAATACATGCCGCCTCTTTCAAATAGGACATTAGTGTCCTGGCATAACTGCTGTAATCAACCACTACTGGATCCTGCAGGACCTGTTGAAACATGACATCAACTGGTAGTCTCGGGACACGGCCAAACATGAGATGAAAAGGAGCATAACCGGTCGTCTCATGTACTGTCGCATTGTATGCGAGTGTCAATGCCTGTATTTGCTGGGGCCATTTGGCTTTTTCTTTGAGACGTAGTGAACGGAGCATACTCCCCAGAGTCCTGTTAAACCTTTCGGTCCCACCATTTCCCATGGGATGATATGCAGTGGTATGCGACTTGGATACGCCAGACAGCTTTAATAACTCTGTGATAAGCTCACTCTCAAAGTTAGCCCCCTGATCAGTGTGAATCCTCTCTGGGAACCCATACACACAGAAGACATGGTCCCATAGCTTCCTTGCAACTTGTTTTGCTGTTTGGTTTGCACATGGGAAGGCATGAGCCAACTTTGTAAAGTGGTCTGTGACCACAAGAACATCCACAGATTGCTGTCGGTTGTTTTCTGCGCTCCAGAAGTCCAAACACACCAGTTCCATTGGAGCAGATGTCCTGATGCTTTCAAGTGGGGCTCTGGCTGAAGGCTCTGGTGTCTTAGCCAGTATACATCTCTGACAACACTTTACATAGTTTCTGATGTGATGTTCCATCTTTGGCCAGAAGAAGTGCTGTCTCGCCAGATAGATTGTCCTTGCCTGACCTTGATGGCCAGCTAAGTCATGCACCCCGCACAAAGCTTTCTCTTCCAGACATTTGGGTAGAACAAACTGATGTCTCCATTGTTTGCTTAAAGGGTCTTTGATTATTCTGTAAAGAACCCCATCAAGAACCTTGAGTCTCTCCCATTGTTTTAAAAGAACAAGAGCTCCAGGGTCAAAACCCTCTCTTTCCCTTCTGAATGGCCTTCTTTTCCGGCTCAGAAACGGCAGTATTTTAGAAATACTGAGGTCTTGTTCTTGGTTGCGTTGGAGCTCTTCCAGGGAAAAAGCAGGTAATGGCTCCAGTCCTGTTGTGGCAACCTGTTGGACAGTCTGGACTAACTGAACTGCCCTAGCCTCTGTAGACACATTCCACCGGTCATGTACATCAATGATGGCTTTTATAGCTGTATGACCTGGGGAATGAAGTGAGTGAGACTTAGCAGCATTGAATTGTGCTGCTCCTCCTACACAGTGACATTGGACTTTAAGACGGAAGACGTCTTGAATCCCCTGTTCACCAACCCCATCAGACTCAACAAGAAGATCATCATAACACTCAGTGATGAGCCTATGACCAACTGTTTTGGCAAATGGATCTCTGCTGAGAGCGTCTGCCACAACATTCTTGGTGCCTGGGATATGCTTTAAATCGAACGTGTATGGAGCAAGTTTGGCAACCCAGCGCTGTTCGCAAGCATCAAGCTTTGGCTTCGTCATAATATATGTTAATGGATTGTTATCTGTCCATACTGTGAAAGTGTTGCCCTTTAGCCAATGGCTAAATTTCTCGCAAACACTCCACTTCAAAGCTAGAAATTCAAGTCGGTGGGCTGGATATCGTCTCTGAGATCCACTTAGTGTCTTACTGGCGAAAGCTATGGGTCTCGCTTTGCTTTCACCCTCTGGTATCTGTGACAACACAGCACCAAGTCCATCTAGGGAAGCATCGATGGACAAGATTAAAGGACGTGAGAAGTCAGGGTGAGCAAGAACCACACAGTCCATCAGACTTTCTTTCAACTTATTAAAAGCTGAGTCGCATTCCTGTGTCCAGTCATCTGGTTTAAGCTTCCTATAGGTCCCCGCATTTGCTCTTGCCTTTCCCCTTCTTCTCTGTCCAGCAGTAAGAGCAAAGAGTGGTTTAGCCAAAAAAGAGCAATTGGGGAGGAAGTGCTGGTAATAGAATACCATCCCCAGAAAAGATTTAATCCGTCGAACAGAAGGTGTACATCCATCATCTTCCATCAAATCGGACGTCAACATTTTGGATATCACCTCAACTTTTGATGGATCCACAGCCACACCATTTCCATCAATGACATGGCCCAGAAACTTCACAGAAGCTCGCATGAGGTGGCACTTCTTGGGACTCAGCTTCAAGTTATGCTCCCGCAGCCGCTGAAAGACAACCTCCAACCTCTGCAAAGCCTCCTCCTCACTGGGCGCAAAAACAAGCAGGTCATCTAAATAGCATAACAGACTGCTGAAGTTCAAGTCACCAAATATGCTTAACATCATACGCATAAAGGAAGCCGGGCTATTGCAGAGCCCCTGTGGCATCCGGTTGTACTCATGTAAGCCAAGTGGTGTAGTAAAAGCAGTATACTTTTTATCCTCTTCAGCCATAGGGATATTGTAAAAGCCAGATGTAAGATCCATTGTGCTAAAATACATATTCCCTCCCAAGGCAGCAAGACAGTCAGACTGGTGAGGAAGAGGATGAGCATCCTTAAGGGTTCTGGCATTCAGCCACCGGAAATCAGTGCAAATCCTGAGATTTCCATCCTTTTTCCAAACCATTACCAATGGTGAAGCATACTCACTCACAGACTTTCGAATTATTCCTTGCTCCTCCATTTCTGCCTGTGTAGGACCTGTGTACACTAGTTCTTAGGAGTGAGGTTATTGAAAAGTGTGGAAGATGGATGATGATGGAACCAGAGTCTTTCAACAGACGGAGGTGTAGAGTGCAGAAGCTGGCCGGCAGGAGGCGTGTGGAGAGACTGACCGGGAGGAACTCTGGAGCCGAAGACTTCAGACCAGAACGGAACATCAGAGCCGAGGACTTGAGACCAGAACGTCTGAGCCGTGGACTTGAGACCAGAACGTCTGAGCCGTGGACTTGAGACCGGAACAGCTCACCAGGAGATGAGAACAAGAGTGGGAACAGAGCTGAGCTGGATCTAGGCTGAGACTGGAACAAAAACAAAGCTGACGGAAAGTCTATTAGCTGACTGTAACAAAAAACAAAGTTGAAGGAAGTCTTCAGGCTGACTGTAACAAAAAAACTGAGCTGACAAGGATTTTGGCAGAGACTGAGCGGGAGTGAACACTATGGACCAGCGACGAGAACAGAATGAGGTGAGTCTTATAAAGAGGAGAGCACAGGTGGCAACAGATCAGGGGTAATTGCAGCCTGACAGGTGACGGGAATGAAAACTAATTAGTGTCCAGAGGTGTGACTAAAGCTGAGCGAGGGAGAGCTAAGTGAACTACAAAATAACAAAGAAGCCAGACAAAACTTAAACCATGACAGAAACAGTGTGGGCTTTCTTACAATACTGAATGCTCTATAATTGTATTTCTGATATTTTTTGATTATGCACATCTTTTAGCTTTGTATTCTGAAAAATCAATAATATTACATATAATATAATATAATATAATATAATATAATATAATATAATATAATATTACAGCAGCAAATTATCAAAGTTTTTCAGGGGATGCATTTTGTGTTCGTCTCTAGAATCCTCGCAGATGATATGATATCGTGTGTGTGATGAGTGCAAGTGAAATTAAACTGAGATAAGAGATTTCGAAAGAGCGATATGACTGAAATAAATTCAACATGTAAATTAAAGTTCAAATTCCAACCCTGTATTTTTTTTCATAAAAATTCGACTGTGTTCGTGAAGAAATGTTACAATCGTTTTAGAACAGAACTGTGAAAAATAATAATAATAAGATGAATAGACCTCACCTAATCTGATCTGTTTTATCTGGTGCTAGTAATTCAAATTTACCTAATTTTATGCAAATGGAGATTACTTTACCTTGTTAAAACATGATGATAACATCATGTGAAAAAATAATGTTTTAAGAATAATAATAAAAAAACAAAGGTTGTTTTTGAAGAATTGATCATTCACTTCTTTTTTTGCCTTTTATTCAATTTAAAACATGCACTCTGACGCTATTGTTTAAATAATCACCTGTCTTGAAAGCTTCCAAAATACATCAGGGAGACTCTATTTTTCAAAATTCTCCCCTCCGGGGCTCGGGCACCGGCATAGGTGCACCCTCCTCCCTGATAGTGTGTGGCCTGCTACTGTAAAAAAGTTTGACTGCCCTGCAAGCATGTGATTGTATTCGGATTTTATCTTCAGGATAGCATTGAGTATGTTTTCATCATTTGAATTCTGATAGCCGTCCTCCAAAACAGCCAATTTAGCCTAAATATCTGCAAGACGCTGTGATTTGGCCTTTTTTACTGAAGACTGATAAGAAATAATATTTCCCCTTAATACCACTTTAAATGACTCCCACAAAACTGAGTCAGATACTTCAACGTTGTCATTAAAAAAAAAGAAAATCTGAGATTTTGGCAGAAACACAGTCCTGAAATGTTTGATCAGAATTGATAGGGGGGAAAAAATTTCAATTAAACGACGAAGCATAAAGAATAAAGTGAATCTGTAGTAAGAGAGGCGCGTGATCTGAAATTAAGATGCTGTGATACATTGAGCTGACTGTGTGTGAAATTAATTTAGAATCAATTAAAAAGTGGTCAATTCTGGTAAAACTACCATGGGAGGGGGAAAAAAAGAGTATTTACGATCAGAAGGATGCTGAAGCCTCCAGATATCAACTAAATTTAATGACTGCATGAGATTATTGAGAACTGGGACTGATTTCAAAGAAGTCTGCAGACACGGAGTTAAAGATAAATGGAATGGATTTGCGAATAAGGATTGCGACCCCTCTAGCCTTTGAAGAAAAAATTGACTGGTAAACCTGTGACATCCATGAACATCCGTGACATCCGTCTCTGCTCATTTGGTTGAATATGCGTCTCCTGAAGAAAGACAATATCAGAAGAGAGTGATTTTAAATGTGAAAAAACCTTTGCTCTTTTAAGCGCTTTACCAAGCCCTCTGCAGTTCCAGGAGACAAAATTTAAAGGACTTATGCCCGGCTTAGAAGTATTAGTACACTTGCAGCTTGACAGGAAAACGCAGGGAACATTTGGCTCCAGCTTCCACCAGCCTTTTCCTCACGGTGTTGAATGCCTGGAGCTGCGCTGAAACCTCTGCTGTGTAGTTTGGGAATATGAAGACTTTCTGACCGTGGTACAGCAGCGGGGTTTGTTGTTCACTCAGCCGCAGAATATTCATCACGTCGCGGTCATTGTGCAATCCGGCAATGAGGATCCGAGGTCGTTCATTGGAAAGTGGCTTGGGTCTCGGGGCACGGTGGACTCTGTCTATTTTAACGGGCTTGGGAAAGTTGTACTGTCCCAGCAGCTCCAAGATGAACTTTGAAACAAACTCTGCAGGATGACCAGCCTCTTCCCCTTCTTGGACACCAACAATACGAATATTTTGTCTGCGCGAGCGCCCTTCCAAGTCATTCACCTTTGTTTTAAGAAGACCATTAGCCGCCGCTAGCTCGCTGCAAGTTGCCTCCAGTGCCGAAACACGGGCATCTGTAGAGGATAGAGCCGCGTCTATGTCGTCTATACGGTGCTGGACCTCACTGTGCTCTGTCTGTAGGGTTGTTAAACGAGCCTCAATGGAGTCCAGGCGACCTTCCAGTGATTTCTTGAGAGAATCCACGCAGGTGTAGACTTTAGTAAGATCATCTTTATGGCTATTGACGGCGGCTAAAATAGCCTTTTTGCTAACAGCAGAGACTGCTGTAAGGTTGGCAATATATTCATAGATTCGGCCTCTCCAGATCAATAACTCATCAGCGGATGATTTATTCTACAAAACAGACACATCTCTGTAACCACAGCAAGGCAGGCAGTGAGCTACAACCGTAGTTTCCTCAAAATGAGTCTCCCACCGCGCTGGGAGAATTACATTGGACCCTATGCAGAGCTCGCTCCTCCGCAAATGCTTAGGGACCGTCTGCAAGTTGCAACACCAGAAAAATAATCATAGAGAAATATTCAACAGCGTCACCAAGGAGAGGTGGATTGTTATCAAATTTATTTCATGTGTATCTGACCTCATGTATATCATAGCACATTTATTTGATTTGAAAATAATTCATTTTTTAAGGAATTTTCCAAGGCCTAAATGGCAATTTGCAGCTCTATTTTATTATTAGAATAAGTATAAAATGAGCAATAACTACACTATAGATCATTGTAGTGCCACCAAACTAGTAGAATACATAGATCCATTCATCTAGATCAGTAGTCCCCAATCCTGGTCCTCGAGGGCCGGTGTCCTGCAACTTTTATTTGTTACTCTGCTTCAACACACCTGAGTCAAATAATGAGGTCATTAAGAGGACTCTGGAGAACTTGACAGTACACTGGGGAAGTAAGTCAGGTGTGTTGGATCAGGGACACATGTAAAACCTGCAGGGACACTGGCCCTCGAGGACCAGGATTGGGGACCACTGATCTAGATCATACTACACCTCTTACTTTGTGTAAATGTGCTAAACTATTTTTTTTATTCTTTCATTGTTATCATAAGCATATTATCACCAATAAGTACCTTATAGATCATTGTAGTGCCACCAAACTTGTAGTATACATAGATAACCTCATTTAGTTCATACTACAACTCTTACTTTAGGGAAATGTGCTTAACTTTATTTTTTGACATTTTTTCATTGTTATTACAAGCATATAATGGAAAATAGGTACAGTATGGATCATTGTAGTGCTACCAAACTCATCCTACACATAGATACCCTCATCTAGTTCATACTACAACTCTTACTTTGGGAAAATGTGCTAAACTAATTTTTTTTTTTTAGATTTTTTTAATTGTTATTATAAGCATATCACCAATAAGTACAGTATAGATCATTGTAGTGCCACCAAACTCGTAGAACACATAGATAACCTCATCTAGTTCATACTACAGCTCTTACTTTAGGAAAATGTGCTAAATTGTATTTTTTTATATTTTTTATTTGTTATTACAAGCATATAATAGCCAATAAGTACATTATAGATCATTGTGGTGCCACCAAACTTGTAGGATACATAGATAACTTCATCTAGACCATACTACAGCTCTTAATTTAGGGAAATGTGCTTAACCTTATTTTTTGAAATTTTTTCATTGTTATTACAAGCATATAATAGCCAATAGGTACAGTATAGATCAAGGGTGTCAAACATACGGCCCGCGGGCCGGTTCCGACAATTTAGTCCGGCTCGGTGGCTAAATGCATTATCATTTTTTTTTAAAAAGCACTTTTTTCCCACCAGTGTCCTGTCTGGCAATGTGGCAATAAGAATTGTTGTCTTAATGCCAAAAAAAGCTCATCAGATTTGACTTTCATAAGTGGAGCAGTACTGCTTTTCCCATAGTGCTCCGCTTGATTATTGAATGTGAATAGTTTTATTATGATTCATGCGGGGAATATCTCAAATGATATGGACACTACAATAGTAAAGTATGAGAGGAAAGGAAGAACAAGAAGAAAAAAAGAAAAGGTGAAAGAAAGAGTAGATAAAAGGAAGAGAATGATAAAACATTTATTGAAAAAAAACGTACTGTACTTCGTTTAATTGAAAATCTGCAGTTCCTATATTGTCCACGGGGTGCTGTGTTTTAATCAGCAGATGGTAGCACTGAGCTTCAGATGTGGAAAATTGATTTTAAATCAGTTCTTAATTTTTATCTGTTTGGTGTATTTTGTCATGCAGGACAGTGTTTTTGAGTTCCAAAAAAATTCAGTAAATGTTTTTCAACATTGTACAATCACTGTGATCAGTTCTTATGCATAATGCACAAGTAAATGTTTAACTGAGTAAAAGTATTGTTGAAATTGCACATACACTAAAAGTGAAATTCATTTAATATAAAAATCAACAACAAGTCCACTTTTATTAGTTCTATTCAATCTTGCAATGAGTTTACTCGTGTGGCCCTCTTGAGATCAGATTAAGCTGTATGCGGCCCCTAAACCAAAATGAGTTTGACACCCCTGGTATAGATCATTGTAGTGCCACCAAACTTGTAGTATACATATGTAGCAGGGTGGTAAATTGTGGTTGAATAAGTGTATTGTTTCAAAGTGTTGGTTTTCTTTTGTGTTACGGTAGCAATGCTGTTGAATTATTTTGGTTCAGTTATGTAATTGTATTTGTTTGTTTTTTTACATGTTCAGGTAGTTGGTCTCAGGCGTTGCACATTTTGACCACCAGAGAGCAGTGTTTCAAGGTGATTATTGTTTCCCAAGAAGAGAAAGGAAATGCATCTTGTTCTCTTCCTGTGTTGCTATAACGTGAGCCTTGCCAGACGGATGTCGCTCCACCTAGCTTCACTCACATCCATCTGGGACCTCTCCCATAGAGTGATTTCTCCAAGCAATTTTATTGTCTAGCCAATCAGGACGCAGGGCTGGAGATTCATAGATGTGACGTAGTGGAGAAGTGACCGTGACGTGAGACTGTTTTGATTTAGACAGCAATGGCGGCTCGCATCGAGGAAGCAAGCGTTAACATTGATGCTGCTATTTCTTCCGTGTTGTCCAATCTACCTAATATTGTTTCATTAAAAGAACATCAGAGAATGCCTCTGAAGGCTTTTGTTGGTGGAAACCATGTTTTCGCCCTTCTCCCGACCGGATTTGGCAAGTTTTGTTTTCCGGGGCGCGCCCGTGGTGGACGCGTCCACCGCGGTCTCGCCCGAGGCCGAGCAGTTAGCGCAAACCATGTTAGGAGGCCTTTAGTCCTGGCGCGGTCGGCCCGGGATTGACTCCGACCCACCTTCCTGTCAGCTCACTGTCAATAAAACGCGTGCCACTAGAGCCGCAAACACATTAAAAAAAAAGTTTTGTTTTTTCCTGTGTCGCTCTCACAGCGCCACGGGTTAGCATCGGTGTGAGTGGTTGAAATAGCACGTCGATAAAGATGACAGACAAGTGGCTTATCCAATCATATGCAAGGATTTTTGATAAGGCCCAGCCTTCAATAAAGGCAATTCCAATGGATCAGTCCCAGGTGGATGTGAGTGGAGCTAGGTGGAGCGAAATCCATCTGGCAAGGGTGAGGTTAGTGTTGCTATACTATGTGCTGAACTTGGAGGTGGACTGTACGTGTTTTATCCGTAGGAGATAGTTTTGGCAGAAAATCGATAAATATATACATCACTTGTTGAAATAATTTGGTACATTCTCATTTATTTGTTAAGCAGTCAGTATTTTAATAAGATGGTGTATTTCTGAAACGGATGGTTCAATAAACCTGTAGGTGCGGTGCATAGACATCATATACATAGACGCGTCGTTGGGCGGGTTTTGCCTATTCTGTGATGCGTCAGAGCGTCCACCATGTTGAATGTGGCAAATCTGCAGTTACTCAGTCACTTAAACAGTATCAGAGGGATTTTAATCTCAGAATATACTTTGTATTCTTAATATTTTTATTTTCGTAATATTACAAGTTTATTTTTGTATCCCTCTAGCTTCATTCTCCTGAATTTATTCTCGTAAAGATAAAAATAATTAAAATAATCTAACCTGGTCCTATTACTCCAGAAGTCAAATAATTCTGCGAACTGACTATTCTGGAAATGTTCCCTCTTAATTCTCATAATATGACGTTTTTCTCATAACATTACCGCTTTTATGTTGTTGTTTTTTTTTGTTTTTTGTTTTACCTTATTGTCCTAATTAGATTCAACAAATTGATCCCTAAATTCACAACACATTATATATATATATATATATATATATATATATATATATATATATATATATGTATATATATATATATATATATATATATATATATGTATATATATATATATATGTGTGTGTGTATATATATATATATATATATATATATATGTATATATATATATATATATATGTATATATATATATATATATATATATATATATATATATATATATATATATATATATAATCACACAGCTATTTATTTGGCTTATTTATAATACTTGAAAATCCATATATGCACATCTATGTCTAAATACAATAGTCTGTACTGTATGCAAGCTAAAAACCTTGAAAAAGAATGGTCTTGCACAGCTTTTTTCTAGTGTTGCCACTCTGCAGCTTTAGAGTGTCCAGTTTTGCAATATGGTGCAGCCTTAATTTATAGAAGGCAGATAAAAGTAGTGAATCAGCCCGAATACATTTCCATGCAGCACAGGAATCTTCACAGGAGGCATCTTCTCTGATCCACGTTCACTACAACAGAACTTAACTTTTTTCTGCCACATACAATATGGCGGTGGGGGTGACGTTGACGTGCGAAACTGCGCCCAACAACGCGTCTGCGTATATGATGTCTATGGGTGCGGTGCAGGGCGGCCATTTCCTGCACGTGACAGATGTCTGATCATTGGTGTGCTCCAGTATTAAGAGGGAACTGAGACGTTACTGTGGAATGTAAGTGTTGATAAAATAAGTCATATTGCAATTTCATGTGCTCTAAATCAGTGGGGGGTAATGCACCTCTCTGTATTTTGTTTGTGGAGCTAGAGGCCACTGCCGTATTTCTTTTGCTTTTATATATTGTATTTTTGGTTTTTTTGGGCATTTTCTCTGTTATTTTGGAGATTGCCACATCTCACTAGTAGTTACCCAATGTTTGATCCACAACTGTTCAGATTTTTGAACAAAAGTAAGAAATAAGACAACTTTGTTTAATCTGTCCCAACTGAAAATAAAATATATTGCACATTAAGAACCCCAGTTATTGTGTTCTGTGTGGCTAAGTATTTCCCGGGCTACACGTTTTGGTACCAGGAGTGGGGTGTGCAAAAAAAAAAAAACAAATACAATTACATAACTAAACCAAAATAATTCAACAGCATTGCTACCGTAACACAAAAGAAAACCAACACTTTGAAACAATACACTTATTCAAACACAATTTACCACCCGGCTACATATGTATACTACAAGTTTGGTGGCACTACAATGATCTATACCAGGGGTGTCAAACTCATTTTGGTTTAGGGGCCGCATACAGCTTAATCTGATCTCAAGAGGGCCACACGAGTAAACTCATTGCAAGATTAAATACAACTAATAAAAGTGGACTTGTTGTTGATTTTTATATTAAATGAATTTCACCACTTTTACACAATATATTATGAATAACCTCAGCGTTTTTAAGAAAAGTATGTGCAATTTCAACAATACTTTTGCTCAGTTAAACATTTACTTGTGCATTATGCATATGAACTGATCACAGAGATTGTACAATGTTGAAAAACATTTATTGAAATTTTTTGGAATTTAAAAACACTGTCCTGCATGACAAAATAAACAGATAAAACTGATTTAAAATCAATTTTCCACATCTGAAGCTCAGTGCTACCATCTGCTGATTAAAACACAGATAAAACACACATAGATAACCTCATCTAGTTCATACTACAACTCTTACTTTGGGAGAATGTGCTAAACTCTATTTTTTGACATCTTTTATTGTTATTATAAGCATATTATCACCAATAAGTACAGTGTAGATCATTGTAGTGCCACCAAACTCGTAGAACACATAGATAACCTCATCTAGTTCATAGTGCAGCTCTTATTTTAGGAAAATGTGCTAAATTGTATTTTTTGATATTTTTTCTTTGTTATTACAAGCATATAATAGCCAATAAGTACACCATAGATCATTGTGGTGCCACCAAACTTGTAGGATACATAGATAACTTCATCTAGACCATACTACAACTCTTACTTTAGGAAAATGTGCTTAACTTTATTTTTTTATATTTTTTCATTGTTATTACAAGCATATAATAGCCAATAGGTACACTATAGATTATTGTAGTGCCATCAAATTTATGGCATACATATAAATTGAACATGTTGAATAAACATAACATTGGCTTTATTGATGCAGAAAGGCTTATACCTATAACAACTATATTACAACCAAAGACTATTTAACTTCTCCTTTACTGTTTGCATTATGATCAAACAATGTAACATGAGAATACAGCTTGTTCCTGCAAACTTACACAAAATAAAATCTCACTGAATAATAAAAATCACAATTTTAAGATTCCAATAAAGCGCCACAAAAATTGGTATAAACCTGAACACCGCTTTATGTCTTGTTTGCCGGCATGATTTTGAGGGAGACCTCCGTGGGAATTGCCTGCTAGGAGGTCAACATAGCTACAAGCTCCACATCACTACAACATGTTCAGTGACAGTCAGCAATAGTTACTCTGAGATTCTCTTGTTGGTGCACAACACACACCAAGGGGTGTCTTTGTTTGGAATCTGTGCTGGTATCAATTCAGTGCATTCAGTGTGGAACCATCATCTACAAGTTTCACACTGTATCTATAGCATCGGGATACACATTTGTGTTATTGTAAAATTTTGGACATAAAGAAATTTGTAGAGAATGAAATATGCCCATACATTTTTCCTAACAGCAGTCTTACCTTTGTTTTTACCTACCCATTGTCTTAAAAGCTTGTAACATAAGGAAAGTAAAATGCAAAGCTGAGGTCCTACAAGAATGTTGTACAATATGAAAGACTATAAAGTACTTGAATATTTTACTATGAATATATATATATATATATATATATTACTAAAAATATTATCCAAATTTTACCTAATACAAGTGAAACGAAAACGAGCTTGTTGAAGTCTAAATCTAAAATGTCTAACATGGCCAACAGTTACATATGTAGCTAAAGAAAGGTTAAATTAATGTAGCATTGAATCAGGTCAAAAGCTTCAACTCACAATCAAAACTGAATTTAATCTGTCATGTAAACATTTCTCATTCATTACAACAATCAAAATGACAAGGAAAAGAAAAATGGTTTGACTTACAGTGGAAATTCTGTTCATATTTCAACTTCCTCATAATCTTTTTTTCCACTAAACTGTAAAAGATTATTGCTCTACTGACCTTAATTGATGGCTGATCATGATTGGCTGGGACTTCATTACACTAAGCATCTAATTGGTCTGATTGTGTCTGGTGGTGTGGTTGCATGGTAGTGGCCATGAGGTAAAAACTCAATACCAGCATATTTAATCAAATTAATTAAATAACCAACCAAAGCTCAAACATCTTTGAAATAAAGTAAAAATCAATGACAACACATGATAATGTGATGTTTTTAGACTCCATGTTGACTTTTAGTTAATGTTATACCTGCAAAGAAAAAAAAATTGGTGAAAATAGTTTCCAGGGCAAGAGTGTTGGCTTAGAGATTCCTGCAGTTCAACCTGAGTACTGCTAATAAAAACGATGGAGAAAGATTTGTATTATTTTTTATGTGAAATTATTCCTCAGAATTGAGAGTCAAAATTCACAAGCCAAGTGTTGCTGTGTAAATAAATCTGATAAGGTGTAGATGTGATTTTTGTCACCCTACAACTTATAAAAGTTACTTTGTAGATGATGATATTACTTTAAAAGCTGAAGCTGCTACCCCCGCGACCCGACCCCGGATAAGCGGAAGAAGACGGACGGACGGACGGATATTACTTTATGCCCTTAATGTTACATGGAGAATATTAGAAATATGTGTGGCCCATCATCCCAAAGTAAGAGTTGTAGTATAAACTAGATGAGGTTATCTATGTGTAGGATGAGTTTGGTGGCACTACAATGATCTATACTGTACCTATTGGCTATTATATGCTTATAATAACAATAAAATAATGTCCAAAAACACAATTTAGCACATTTTCCCAAAGTAAGATGTGTAGTATAAACTAGATGAGGTTATCTATGTGTTCTACCAGTTTGGTGGCACCATAATAATCTATGGTGCACTTATTGATAAATATACGCTTATAATAACAAAGAAAAAAATCTCAAAAAATAACGTTAAGCACATTTTCCCAAAGTAAGAGTTGTAGTATGAACTAAATGAGGTTATCTATGTGTATGATGCGTTTGGTGGCACTACAATGATCTATACTGTACTTATTGATAATTAAATGCTTATAATAACAAAGAAAAAATCTCAAAAAATATAGTTAAGCACATTTTCCCAAAGTAAGAGTTGTAGTATGATCCAGATGAAGTGATCTATGTATTCTACAAGTTTGGTGGCACTACAATGATCTATAGTGTAGTCATTACTCAATTTATACTTGTTATATTGATAAAATATTGGTGCCATTTGCCATTTAGGCCTTGGAAAATTCCTCAAAAAATTTTTTTTTCAAATCCAATAAATTTGGTATGATATACATGAGATGAAATACACATTAAATTAATTTGATAATAATCCACCTCTCCTTGGAGACGCTGTTGAATATTTCTCTCTGATTGCAACTTGCAGACGGTCCCTAAGCATTTGCAGAGGAGCGAGCTGTGCATAGGGTCCAATGTAATTCTCCCAGCGTGGTGGGAGACTCATTTTGAGGAAACTACGGTTGTAGCTCACTGTCTGCCTTGCTGTGGTTACATCTGCTGATGAGTTATTGATCCGGAAAGGCCGCATCTGTGAATATATTTCCAGCTTTACTGCTGTACAGCAGAGCACGCCTGAGCAGTGACACGGAGCTCTGTAAAACACGTCTACTCCATTACAGCACTCTAGCGCCCCCACCTAAATTGTTGAATATTTAACTAATTTTCACGTTGTTGTTTTTTGCTTAAAACTTTAAAACTATAGCTATTATAACAAATGGTCCAGTGCGTATAAATAATCTTAGTGGGGTTAAAAATAATAGAATATTCTGACAGGATGTATGTTTCAAAACACAGCCACTCATACATGTTTTTTATTACTATATAAACAAACACATTAGTACATGTACACATATTTATGTACACATACATACATATATATATATATATATATATATATATATATATATATATATATATATATAGTAGTAGTATCGTAACTGCAGATTTGCCACATTTAAGATGGCGGACGCCCTGACGCATCGCAGCATATGCAGAACCCGCCCAATGACGCGTCTACGTATATAATGTCTATGGCAGCGCTGTCTTCTTCTGTCTTCTTCTCTGTCTTCTCTCGCCTCCCCTGTGACTCTTTGGTGCCCCCCCCCCCCCCCCCCCCCCCCCAGGGAGGAGCGACTCACCTATTGAAAACCATCGCTCTAACCATTAGGCCACCACTCTTAATCAAGAGTAGAGGTGCCAGTTGGTGTGATATACTGATAAAATGTTCACATTTTACAGTCTTTCTCGTCTGAAATGAGCAAATAGCATGGCTAGTTTACTTTACATGTGCATTCTCTGAAGAATGTAGACCCCCCCCCCCCCCCCCCCCCCTTTGGTAACAGACAGGTTGACAGCTTTAACGCATGAAACGGAGAGCATTCAGCTTTACTATCTACTTTAGATCTTGGGCTGCATCCGAAAGGTTCTAATTATAGCTCCTAGCTCCTGTTCCTTGACCTTTCTTCAGCTTCGGACAGCCCTCATATCATACATCATTACACAATGGAAATGCACATAGATGATGCTAGTTAAATTTGGGCCGAAAAAGATCTACAAAAAACGCAAGGTAGACAAATATATATGTCAAATAAACAATGTCTACACCATAAACAATTAATCAGAGTTTTATTTTCAAGGTTAACACCTGTTTTCATTGCTTGTTAATATTTAAAACTGTGCTATTAGACGGTTACACTGTCTATCGGATCTCTTCTCTCCAGACATTTTCGTTAATATCCATCAGCAGGGCTGTGCTGATTGTGGGATTCCTTATAGCTCCTAAGCACCAGTGAGGGACATTGCAAGCTCCCTATGCTAAAGGAGCTATGATAGGAAGCATACAGGCTCCTTTTTCTACCTCCTTGTTTACTGACAACACTTATCGTTGCAACAGCCGACCCACTTCCGCTTTAGCTAAAGTCCTTACCAATTAGATCTTTCTGAATGCAGCCTTGGTGTCTCTCACAGCCTGAATGAACTACAGACATGTCTCAATACATCATAAAAAATTAGTTTCTTTCAAACAGCTTCAAATGACTTCCTTCTAAGACACCCCATTCATTTTGACCTCTAGATAACCTGTCAGTTTTTTGGTTTCTGTTTTCGAGACATAAAAAGTTGTTGCAGTTTTACAGCTCATGTTTCCACAGGGACACTACTGCTGTAAAGAGTTCATAGTGAGCCAGACTCCTCTGAGCGGCACAGTGGAAGACTTCTGGAGAATGATCTGGGAACACAACACGCACACCGTTGTCTGTCTGCCAGACGTACACCATCAGGTATGACATGTTCACACCTCTTATTTAAAATCATTTCTGTAGTGCAGGCCCATCTGACTCCCATGTTTTTACTTTTTAGAATGAAAAGAGGGACTGCTGTGTCTACTGGCCGAGCAAAGGCCAGCAAATGAGCTTTGATGGTTTCACTGTGTCTTACACGGGGGAGGAGCTTGTACAGCTGGCCAATGATGAGAGACTTCTTGTGCAGGATTTTACAGTGCTGTCTGCTCAGGTGACTAACATTCACACACGATGCTATCAAATACTGCAATATTTAAATGCTCTCCAGCAGATACTTATTTAGAGTCTAATACCTGACTCTGTCGATTTACAGAATGATTGCATCCTGCATGTACGCCAGTTCAGTACCCCCTGCTGGCCCAATCCAGACAGTCCCATCAGGAACAGTTTTGACCTCATCAGCATTGTCAGAGAGCACAGCAGACAAACACAGGACCCTGTAGTCGTGCATGATCCGTGAGTAAAGCACTGCAGGATTACTCGGTGGTTAAGCCCTTCTCAGAGCTAATTGTGTGCTTCTATGCAGTTCGGGAGGCTCTACATCAGGGCTCTTCTGTGCCCTTACCACCCTGTTCAATCAGTTAGAGGAGGAGGGAGCAGTGGATATCTACATGGTGGCACGGATGACCAACCTCATGAGACCTGGGGTTTTTAATGATGTTGTGAGTACTGCTACGGTACAGTCTTACGTTGTGAAAGAGCGCTGAATTTCATCTGAGCTTGTTCCAGGCTGGATGAATAAGCTAGAAAACTTTAACAGGCGTATGGACTCATATCCAAGTTCCATCTCCAGAGTATAGAAATCTGACTTTCTAAAAAAAAAAAAATGAAAAGAAATTCAAAAGGTGAATTACACTTAAATGGTGTATGGAAGCTGACAATGAACAAGTATCTGGTGTGAATGTTGTTGATGTAAATGTGTCAGTTTTCAGATAACAGGGGGTTTACAGTCCAAAAAGGAGTAGTGTCTGTGTTTTTCCTAGTTCCGTAGTTTATCCCCAACACTGAGGGATAATCTCCGTCTTTGAAGGGTGTTAGCAGCTTCTACCAGCAACAAGCATTCCTGTCGGAGGTTCTGGGTCGAAGTACATATGATGACCATTTGTTTCAAGAATTTCTGCTACAGCATGTTAACATACCAACGAGGGATGCACAGATAGGAAAATTTGGGCCGATGTCGATATCTGATATTATTGTTGTTATTTCCCAACTTTTTTGCCACCGTGAAAACATAGTCACACTGCTGACATTGCTTCTCTGCTTCAGTGAAACACCCCACAATCCTGCGATGTGTCACGTTCACTTTCACATGGCCAAACAGGTAGCACAGGACCAACCCTCTTCTTTCAACATATACACCAGCAGCAACAAGATGGATGAAAGATGGTTCATATCGGCCCAGCTTTAAAGGCACATCTAAAAAAAATTAATCTGGTGAAAAGGTTCATATTTTGTGTCCCTCACTTGAGGAAGCGGAACTTGTAAATGGATTGATTACAAACAAAGTGAAATATTTCAAACCATTATTTCTTTTCATTTTGACGATTATGGCCTACAGATGATGAAAACCACAAACAGAAATAAAGGTTTGAAATATTTCACTCTTTTGAAATAACAGAGTATGCAAAATTCCAAATTTCACTTTCTGAAATGACTGAATAAATAATTCACTTTTTCACAATATTCTTATATTTTGAGATGTACCTGTACTTATTGGACCGTCGCTGACATGGTAATAACAGTGGCCCATCCTGATCTCAATGCCGGCCCTGATCCAAACAAAACAAGGTCATCCTCTTACTATCTTGTGACAACAATGGAACAGTAAAGCACAAGGAAACAAGCCTGATTTATTTTCTCTCACCACTGAGATAATAAAACTTATCAAAGCACAATTTTCTAACATCATAAACCTAATGAAATAAAGGAAATGTTACTGTGGCAGAAATAAGACAGATTTCATTATTTCGAGAAAATTAAACAAGCTCATTTGTTTTTCTATATTAACAGGACAAAACAAGTTTGGGATCTCATCTCAGCATATAGAAGGAGGCAAATAAAACGAGAGCTTTTTATCACGATATTGTAACATAATGAAACAATCATCTTAACAAAACAAGCGTACGCTCAAGCTTTCTCTAAATAACGAGACAAATGCGAAATTGTTACTGTAAGAAAACCAAGTTTGAGATTTCATTATCTTGAGATAATGAGAGCAAAACTAGAATTGCATCAAATAAGCCTACAATAATGTCTTGAAATTATTGTATATTGAAACATTGAGTTGACATTTTCAAACTGGTATCTCAACAAAATCACATTGAGATTTTGTTATTAAAGTTAGACCAATTCCACAACAAAACAAAGTCAAGCTCATGTTGTTTTGAGGTGTGGGCTTAATTATCTCTACAAAACAAGCTCAAGTATTAATTTGAGATAAAGACTAATTGCAAACCATTTTTTGAGATAATGGTATAATGGGACCATAATTATGAAAACACTGGACTGAGATCTCATGTCTAGATGATGAGATGTTTTCTCTCAACAAAATGAGATTGCACTCGTTTCCACAGTGTTGCGAGAAAATAAACTGATTAGCACAATGGATCAATCTCAAGCTGATGCTTTCCCTTCCACCCTTTATTTCAATAAATTGAGTTTGGGACTCTGTTATTTTTGCAAATTCAGGATGAGATCTCATACGGTGAAAAAGATGAAACCATCATGACAAAATGAGCTCATGCTCTCTCAGTGATGAGATTGTTTATGTCAGGATGATGATACAATGAAACTGGAAACGCAACAAAACAAGTTTGAGATAATGAAACAGTGGAAATGGTATAAACAAAATAAGCCTGAGAACAATTAGGTTCAGTATAACGAGTACAGAAAAGCATCATGATAGGGTCAAGTTCAAGAGATCATGTAGTAATATAATTAAAAACATAAAAATTTTATGTAAAAAGGCAACCACACGATTATCTGGATTTTTGAATTACTGACAGGAACAAGCATATATAACCTCAAACCCAAGTGATTTCTTTTTAGTTTGCTTTGCCACAGAGGAAGTTGATTCTTCTCTGTTTGCTCCACAGGAGCAGTACCAGTATCTCTACCGAGCCATACTGAGCCTGGTGAGCAGCCAGGAGGACCAGAGGGCCCTGCAGAGTCCAGAGACGAATGGATCTGTGCCGCTGGGACAGTCCAACATCACAGAGAGCCTGGAGTCGCTCATGTAGACCTACTCACACTCTCACATGTTGTGCAGGAACGTGTGGGCGGTTTGTGGCTGTGGAAAGTGAGCCTGAAAATGCTTTAAAGTCCAGTTTGCTCTTTAGCCATCAGATGATTTTGGTCATTTAACAATTCATTACAATGCTTCTGGCTTTCTTTCAAAAACAACAATGCTCATCACTGGGAGATTGAACTACTGCTGATGCTACACATAGGCACAGCACCTGAAAGACTGTTTGCTATTTAAAGTGCTCCTTTTTCACACATTTCACGGCTGCGGACACATCTTTTAACAGATCTGTCAGCTTAGAAGGAACAAACCTACTTACAGTGACTTATCTGCCAGCTTTTGTGTCCTCACCTTAGATGACTGTATATTTTTATCCTAAAATAAAAACACAGCACAGCAGTGCATCATGTGTTGAGCATCATATATTTTTCCCAACTTTAACTATACATTTACATTTTTTAGTGGCAGATATTAAATTAATAAGTCGAAATGTTTATATTTTGGTCACAGTATGTATCTAGAATGCAACAGAACAAAGGCATGGGTGAAGGGCTCCCGTGAGGCACTCATTTCTGATTAAGTACAATATTTGATTAGGTTCCAATCTTTTTAATTAAAGTATTCATGTTTTAAAGATACAATGCAGGTCACAGGTTATGACAGTGCATAGCAGTATTGTAATTTTTTGTGGCAATCAGCCAGAACTTCAGCTACAATTTTGGTCTAATTAGAATTAATAGTAGCCTAATATGAATAGTTTTTGTTACAAAGAAAATATCCCAAACTAAACACTTTGTCATTTTTTTTAGTTATTTTTTCTTAAAATGTTGGAGTGAGAAGTGAAGGTATCTAAGAGGAAGCCATGCTGTTTGAATTCTCTAAATGTTAAGGATGCTGTCACACTGCTGTGTGCATTTACATAGATAAAAAGTGCTTCCCGCCGGACTAAAGATGAACAATTAAAGCATCAGTGCGACCTGTTTGCCGCCTGTTATGCACCCTGTTTTGTATAGTGCATTTTCTCTGGACAAATTGATAGAGAGAGCAGATACAAAATGGTTTAGTCTGAGTGTAACCAGAGCTCAAAAAGAAAAAAGCCCCACCAGGAAATGTCATCCTTTGATGATCTTAATTTTGTGTTTCTCTATTTAACAATCTGGTATAGTGCAGCACTTCTAGGGAAGATGGAATGGCCAGCCAGGAGACAGGGACATACAAACCAGGTTTTATTTTGTGTTCCCCTTACGACATTTACTGAGTATAATGAAATGAAACCATGATGCTTACATAACATTTAAAGAATTCAAAGGCGTTTTAGAACTTGCTCATTTAATTTATGCCCCACCGTTCCTTGAGGCTGCATCATTTAAAGTGATGCTCGGGCAGCTTTACTAATCAAAGTCCACATAAATAAACAAAAGATCATGGGTTAAGATGTGAGAAGACTCTCAGTGAACCTGACCTGACCATTGATCTATGGTGAAAACTGCAGAATGCAAAAATGCCTTGGTATCCTCCTCAACAGCTGCAACATTTTGTCTTTACATAGTTGATTCGTTACAGTTTGATAAAGATATTAGCAACAGATTGGTAACCAAAAAGAACTTTTGTACCCGACCATTCAGAGATTGCTGTGTCTAAAGGGATTATACAAAGTGTGCATGGCCCCTGTTAAAATGTAGTTGTTATGATGTAAAAAATGTGACAATGAGAAATAATCTCAAAACCTTTAAGTACGCAGTGCACACATGTACAATAAAACTGTATTGAAGCACATCTTAATTCAAGCATTCAGGCTTTCTGAATCTTTCATGTTATGAGGAAATCTGTCTTCTTGTTCATGTCCCTTCACAGATCTTCGATGTAGGTTGTTTCAAAACCTTAATTAGCTTGGATATCATGCAGACTCCTGAAAATGTGATTCTAAACTGAATGGTATTCATGATTTCACCCTCCTTGGCAAAAGGTTGGCATCCATCAAAAGAAGCATAATGCAGCTACCACCGTGCTTCACTGTAGGTGTCATATTCTTTGACGTGCTGGGTTGCTTGTGTGAGAAATTAACCTTTTGGAATGGCGGCCAAGAGTTCAGTCTTAGTTTCCTCCAACCATAACATATCCTTCCATGAGGTTCTCACAAGTAGATTATTGTACCTTTTCTTTATTTAGATTTTTAACATTTTTCCCTCTAACAGATTTGTCAGTTGAACAATAAGACACACAGTTGTGAGGAAACAATAAGTAGAGACGTTTCTATATTAATTTCAAATGTTTTTAATTTATGGAAAACAAGGAAACCTTGTTTTAGTCATTAAAGAAAGGTTCAAGGAATCTTTATTGTCCCCATAGGCAAATTTGTTTTACAGCTCGTAGTAGCAAGCAAACAATTAAACAATCACTCAGATACACAAAAAGAAGGAAATCAACAAAAATGTTGAGGTTAGGAAACCCTTGTAGGACCCATTTGGAATTATTGTTTAAAATGGCTTTAATAAGATGTGGTCCCACATTTCCCCCAAGAATCTTCCTTGAACACCTCCTGTGAAAGGTGAACTTGTGCAGTTTCTTCTGTTTTGATCATTTGGTTATGCCACTTAAAGTTTTCCATTATACCGTAGTTCAAATTAATATTAAAACATCTATATGTCCAAATATGCTGGAAGGGGACACAGGCTTTCATGGTGTGTGCTTATTTTTTAATGTCCTATTAAAGGTGGAAAAGATTTTTAAAGTATTTTCGATGATAGGATTTTTTTTTGTTTTGTTTTTTTGCATCACAAAAATGTAGTTTTGCATCTGCTGTCTTAAATTGTGTATTTAACGGAATAACATGATATTATAGATGATGTGGGGATCAACTTCCTCAGTTACTGGAGGCGACAAATGTATCCTTCTTTGCTCTTTTTACTTTTCCTAACTTGTTTCCTCTCCTTAAGAGTTTGGGGGTTCTAATGGCAGACCGATGCTGTAGAAATTAGGTCCAAATGAGAGCAGAATAGTTGAATGACCAATAAATTAAAGAGGGAATTCTTGGACATAATTAACCTCACCCTTGCCAGACGGATGTCGCTCCGCCTAGCTCCACTCACATCCATCTGGGACTGAAGGCTGGGCCTTATCAAAAGTCTTTGCATATGATTGGATAAGCCACTTGTCTGTCATCTTTATCGACGTGCTATTTCAACCACTCACACCGAAGTTAACCCGTGACGCTGTGAGAGCGACACAGGAAAAAACGAAACTTTTTTTTTTTTAAACGGAGGCACGCGTTTTATTGACAGTGAGCTGACAGGAAGAGGGGGGAAGACAGGCGGCAAAGCGCCGCGGGTCGGAGTCGATCCCGGGCCGACCGCGTCCAGGACTAAATGCCTCCTAACATGGTTCGCGCTAACCGCTCCGCCGCAGACGCGCTCGCGGCGGACGCGTCCACCACGGGCGCGCCCCGGAAAACAAAACTTGCCAAATCCGGTCGGGAGAAGGGCGAAAACATGGTTTCCACCAACAAAAGCCTTCAGAGGCGTTCTCTGATGTTCTTTTAATAAAACAATATTAGGAAGATTGGACAACAAGGAAGAAATAGCAGCATCAATGTTAACGCTTGCTTCCTCGATGCGAGCCGCCATTGCTGTCTAAACCACTGAGCTATATTATACACTGGAGTGCTAATCACCGTCTGTTTGAACGAGTCGATTTGAAGCCACCAACCGCCATATTGGTACTCCCTATTTCCCCCCCGTAACTTGGAATATGTGCGCTACAGCATCGAATAACGAGGATTTTCTCATGTTCAGGGGGGGCTTAAGACTTTTAAAATGTCAAATGCCATATACTTTTATGTTATGTTCTAAAAAATATCAAGTACTGAGAAAGTCATGTGCTGAAATATTTTGCATTTTATTCATTTAAATATATATGTTTAACATTTATAAATATATAAATAACAATATACAAAAACATATTTACATATGTGTATACATATATATACATATATACATATACACATACTTATATATACATATATATCAGAGTGCGAAATACGGGGGGGTCCGAGGGGGCTTGACCCCCCTGATTAACCCATGAGACCCCCTGAAAGCCTCAAAAGCAAAGTTAAAAAGGGGTCTTAAATTGCGTCAAAAAAATAAAAAAATAAAAAAAAAATTTTGTCACTAATGGTCACTAAAAAAATTTTAAGATCAACATGTCCAGTATTTAAAATTCAAAACATTTATTCACAAATATCAGAATCAGATATACTTTAATGATCCCAGGGGGATTAATACTAAAAAAATTTAAATTTTAGTATTAGGGACTGATCTTATCTGTTGTGCCTGTGCACATTATCTGTTTCACTGTTGGTGAATGAGGAACGTCCTCCCGAGTCCTTGTATGTCTGGTGAATGTGAAGAATTGACATTAAAGCTAACTTTGACTTTGACATTGTAATGTTATAGGCCTACTGCATATTGAGAAAATTTACATCGGTATTGCGCAACAATCGGGAGATGGGGACCCCCCCAAATATTGACAGGTGTTTCGCACACTGATATATATATATATTTAATATGAATAACATGTAAAATATTTCAGCACCTAATTTCCCAGTAGTTGATAGTGTTAGTACATCCACTGACTGTAGAATTACCTGTGAAACGTTTTCACACTGCCAGAAAACTGCTTGTTGTTGCAAGCAAATCCTATGAGATTCTGTGAGAGTAGGGAGTAGCAAGATGGCGGCCAGTGACTTCAGTTTTTCGGCAAAATCAGCACTCCAGTGTATTATATAGCTCAGTGGTCTAAACAGTCTCACGTCACGGTCGCTTCTCTACGAAGTGACATCTATGAAACTCCAGCCCTGCGTCCTGATTGGCTGGACAATAAAATTGGTTGGAGAAATCACTCTCTATGAGAGATGTCCCAGATGGATGTGAGTGAAGCTAGGCGGAGCGACATCCGTCTGGCAAGGGTCAGGTTAGGACATAATAGCTGTTTAGCATAATTAAATGAAATGCTATCCGCATGAGATATGAGATCAGCTATACCTTTTTGTTAGTCTAAACGCTGGTTTTGCTCAATTTGCCTCCTTGCCAGTGCCTTTTGTAAATCACATTATTACACTTCCAACCCATTTCCAATCATTTAGAGGTGTACTCTGCTGTGAATCTACCTGTTGAACATTACTGTAAAATCCAAGCAGCACAAGTAGCAGCGACGACCTGAGACCAGTTTTTGTATTTTCTCTTCTTTGTAAGCAAAAGCGTCTGAGAATGCCAGCCATTCCCCTCGTGTTTAACAAATAAAGGACAAACGGCTGTTGCAATTTTCTCAAGGTATCCACATGTGATTATCCTCTCTATTTCCCAACGTCACTGATCTTAAATGCAGCTTACAGATCCTGCTGCCATTCACTGGCAGACAACTCTTCCTATGTATAAATACTCCTTTCAAGGCCAAATTACTGTATGTTTATACTGTACCTTTTATATAGTTTTCTATTTTACTATACAAGCAGATTTTTCTAGCCATTTCCAAGAGCTTACCTGTGCATTCTATTTGATAAACTTAGCCTGAAAATATTGATTCTGACTATAGTTTGAATTGAATGGTTTGGAGTATGTTTTTATCTCTGTGATTACTGTAGCAGCTTCATGTCTTTACCTTCACTGCCAGCTAAAAACTGGGGAAGTGTCTATGTAAAACCACAAAATTAAAGATTTGTTTCAAACATTTTTACCTCTGATCGATTGATTTTACTTATTTATAAATGTTCCCAGTTTTAATCTATGATTAGCTGAAAAAGGATAAAGAACTGAGCAAATTTTTCTGTATAAAAAGGCTAGCTGTGGAAGTTTCTGTGTGTTTTTTAAGTAACATCTTCGTCCCTGACCTGTCCGCTCAGGCCCTTGCTTTTCATGATGCTGTTTGTTAACTGATGTTCTTTGAAGGCCTCAGAGGTTTTTTAAACAAATGGTGGATTTATACTCGGATTATATTAATTTATATTATTTGATTATGTTATTCACTTGGTTGCACAGGATTCTATTTAGGGTATTGTAAAAAGGGCTGATTGAAATCTGGGTTTTTGATAGAGGGGCCCAGGTTCGAATCCTGGTTGCTTTAAGAGGGGCATCCAGCATAAAAAGTCTGTGTACAATGACTTGCTGTGGCGACCCCTGAATAAGGCAGCAGCCGACAGAACTTGTTAAAAGGGATCAATATAAAGGCAAACTACAACACTTTTCAGTTATTTGTAAAAAGAAACACCTCTGGAAAAACAACTGCACGTGTCATGCTTTTATTGTTACTCTCATTGAGCTGTACATGACAACACAGCATGGACAAAACATTGGATAATCCAAATGAGCAACACAAGAAGCTAAAGATGATTGCAAAACAAAAAAATATAGTTCTTTATAATAATCTTAGTATTTGTCATGACACATACTGTAGCAGTCTCAGAAGATAAAGTGTATATAGTGCGTTAAGAATAATCCTTACTGTGCAGGAAGAGGATAGGAAGAGTGCATTCACCTTCTGCTTGGGAGGTGGATCGACATACACCCTCTAAATGAATTCCAATCGAGGCTTTTGGTTGAATAGGTTTGTTTGTTTTTCTCGATGGAGGTTTTAGATAAGTTAAAAGAGCCTCTAAACTGTCTATTTGAGTATACCAGTGCTGTAATAATAAAAAAGGGTTTTGTCAGCTGGCATCTTGAAGTCTAAAAAATGTCATGGCAGTTCAATGGGTCTGTTTTACAAACCTTTACACTGCTGTCAGCTTTGCACTAAACAGGTAGAAGGTCATGGTCTGTAATCATGGCGGTCCATTTAATGGTTCAATTCAAGTATATTGGGGCGGGAGGTCATTTGGGACTGGGGAGGTGTTGACCTAGTGGTTACAGCAGTGTGCTTGCGCTCTGAGAAGGTTGCAAGTACCCAGTTCAATCCCCACCGCCTGCACTCTGGGTCCCTGGGCAAGACCCTTAACCCCTGATTGCTCCCCAGGCGCCGCACATTGCAGCCCACTGCTCCCCAAGGGTGGTGGGTTAAGATGCAGAAGTGAATTTCTCTATTGTGAGATCAATAAAGTTCAATTATTATTATTATTATTGTTGTTATTATATTAATAATAATGATAATAATAATAATAATTATTATGATAATAATAATAAATAGCTCTTGCAAAAAAGTGGATTGAGCTAATTTTAAATCTAATGTGTCACAAAAAAATTATTATTTATTTTTTGCAACAAAACTGAGCCTAAAAAATGTTGGCTGATTACACAAAACTTCCCAATATACCTGAAATCATTAAATGTATCTTGCCACAGTAATGGAAGACTAATGCAGCTTAAAAAGCATTAACTTAAAAAGCTAATAGATAGATGGTGATTTAAAGGCTTATAAAACTGGGTGAAGCACTGGGACATTTTTAAGACTTTGGTTTAATACTAAAAATCTGCTTTCATTTTTGTCCAATCTCATTAGCAGTTAGCCTTAGCCTCTGAGAAAAACTAAGATGTACTTATTCTAAAATGAAGATATCAACAGAAGCCAACATTTAAAAAGATTGTACTTTCTCCTAAGGGGTAAAAAAATAAAAATAAAAAATTGTAAGTTTCAGACAACAATAATTTTGTATTTCTGTAGCAACATGCTAACAAAATGCTAGCTTTTCTGCCATCAAGTTTTGAATCCCTAGTCATAATTAAGGGAGAACGTTGCACATTCTCTGTTCTCCATGTATTCTCATAGACTGGTGTATAACTATTTGCACTTCTGGGATATAAGGAAGGGATAAACAGGTACACAATAAAAAAATGTAATAAGATAAATTCCCATCAGACTGAAAAGATAGTTTGGCTTTAACATAAATGACAGTACATGGGTCTCATTTTGGGATAATTATTGGATTTGATTTTATGTTTATTTTTGATGATTTATTCTGCACTAACCACAAGCAACACTTTTTCTTTAAATTGCTAATTCAAGCAGAGCTAATTCAAATAAGAGCAGATGGAGGTTTGGGGGAGGCAATCAGCCTCTGGTTTCACTGGGGGAAGAAAAAGTAATTCTTTAAAGGGTGCATGTACATTCAATAGTTGCTTTTTTTTAACTAAAACAACAAAGATTTCACTGTAACTTCTAAGCATTCAGTGACTAGAAATACACAACAATGTAATTCCTCACATGAATTAAACAGAGTAGAACAAAAAGATGAAAGAGAACTTACTGTAAATGGGTGGTGTCACTGTGATTATTGGTTGGAACATTTAAAAAGACAACATTGTCTGTATCTATGGAGGTAAAAAACCCCTGAAACAAAGCTGAGAGACACAAAGCCTAATAATGCCGGGCCTATGCTTATCTGCCTTCAATTTTACACAAATGGGCTTTGAGTACAGCTCAACACGTAAAATCTGCCACAGAGAATTTAAGTCAGATCCATAATTTATCACAATATTAAGTTATCATTTATCATTAAACTAAAGTCATCAAGTCAAATGTTTCAGGAAATTCAGCTTATTCCACTATCCAAATAAAAGCCAAGAAGTTAATATTCTGTTTTTAAGGTCCCCTACAGAGTTTAGTGCCAGTTTTGCTAAACTTCTGCACCGGTGCGCTAACAGGCATATTTAGAGTCTGGAAATATCTGGCTCTGCAGATGTTTGATGAGGATAGAAATACACTAAACAGATTCTTAAAGGCATGCTTCCTAAGATTTGACGAGTCGCACTCAGTTTAGACAGAACTGTTGTGCATTTACATAAAATCTCCACCTGCTGCCTTTAGTATGAATGCCTTAAAGAGAAGGCTCAGGGTGTTGAGGTGAGGTTCTGTTGAAGGGCTTTGAAGAGTTATCTTATTTGCAGTAGATAACTCTTTTGGTGTTTTCATTCAGTAGAAATCCAACGTACTTGGTCCCAGAGGCTGAAGCTAAAGGATAGTCTGAGGTAGGGAGCAACGACAACGTGTAGTTCTACTTTTTTAACATGTCGGTAAAAAGGTGCTAAAAATGCAAAATAGAGGATGGAAGAGTGCACTACCAGTCCCTTTCCTGTGTGAAACGTGTGATACAGAAAAACATCCATCCATCTATTTTCTGACCCACTTAATCCCTCATGGGGTCGCGGGGGTTGCTGGTGCCTATCTCCAGCGTTCACTGGGCGAGAGGCGGGGTACACCCTGGACAGGTCGCCAGTCTGTCGCAGGGCAACACAGAGACAGACAGGACAAACAACCATTCTCACACACACTCACACCTAAGGACAATTTAGAGAGACCAGTTAACCTAACAGTCATGTTTTTGGACTGTGGGAGGAAGCCTGAGTACCCGGAGAGAACCAAGCATACACAGGGAGAACATGCAAACTCCATGCAGACAGACCCAGGGTTGGATTTGAACCCAGAAACTTCTTGCACCAGCGCTACCCACTGCGCCACTGTGCAGCCAATATACAGAAAAACAACAACAAATAATCCGACTCCACCAACAAAAAGGGACCAAAGAAAACTTGAGAAAAATGTCTATGATGAAAAATATTGACATTTTCATCACAGGGTTAAAGACCTTGGAAAGAGAGGGGAAACTGTAACGGCTTCCATTCTATCTAGTGTAGATACTTCAGTTATTGTAAAGAAGTGATTTTCTTTAAAAATGCATTTAGTTCACCATGTTTACAATTATTTAGTCGACTAATACAGTACAACTAAAATGACCAACGATGACCAAAATCACACTTTATGGCTAAAGCTATGTTAAAATGATATTTAAAAAATACCACTGTAATAAAACATTGCTCACTTACACTGCTGTAATATTTTTGCTATTTACCCGGCTTTACATTTATATCACACACTTGCTGTGACCCAGAATCCTTCCTCCACATGTACCAATCACCGCAGGTGTCTCACACAGGAAGATCACAGGTGGGGCACCGCATCCCATTTAATTGTCTGTGTGAATAGTCGCCCAATGCAGAAATGCATTAAGGCCTTTTTGAGGTTGGAGCTATTTTTGGACAGTAGGGATCTGCCTTGGTTTTGGGCCATCCTGGACTAGCCATTAGTGTGAGCCTCTGGGACCAGCCAAGCTCGATCTATGACAAATGAGGAGCGTTATGCATTGTAGGTCAGATATTAAAAGTCTATATCCCTCCAACAGAACCTTCTTTCCCAAATTATCCCTTTAAGTGGTAATGGATTAATGTTACATTAAGGGGAAGAAGCTCCCAAGCCCCTATTTGTACACTTGGAGTACATTTGTTTAGTGGAGGAATATTATGCACTAAAGTTGAATTAAACAAGATTAAAAAAAAGCTATCACTAAATACATATTATATAATCTTGTGCAACAACACTTAGTTTAAATACAAACAATAATAGGCAAGAAAATAAATTGCATGTGTCTTATTTCATAACATGGATTTTAGAGAAGTTGGCTACACTGCTTTGGCTAAAATGCTACATCCTCACAACCTCTACCTGCTTCAAGCATCAAGAGACACTCTGAGTAGAACCAGAGCATCTCTCTGTTTTTCTATGATCACATTTTTGTAAATTGATGAACGCCTCTCAAAGTTCAAACCTGCTCAGCCGCAGCGCGGTTCTGGTTGGGAAAAGCTTGTCTTTGATAGGGAGACACCACACTCACCTGCAGGAATAAGAGGTATTTCCCTAAACATTTTGTTCACTGAGCACATTATAGGTGAGAGCAGGTGTGGCTGTTAACTTTGTTGTTCTCCTCAGAGATCTGGGATAATCTCAGAAACACGAGACCTCTGAGCAGAAAGTTGGACTGAATCCCAGCACAAGGCTTTTTGTTTGACTTCTGAATATGCGTGTGTGTACTACTACATGCTCTGTCAGTTCAGCTTTGAAATCCTTGGCAGCCCTGCAGGAAGAGACAAGATGTGTGTCAGACACAAGTGACCCAAACCTCAGGTGGAGCTGTGAGTGTGTGTGGGACCTCACCGAGTTGGTTCTCTTGCGCTTCCAGCAATCGGGGTTAAGCCTTTTCTGCTCATCGGCCAGCGCTTTGGCCTGCAAGGTGAACACGCGGCGCTCCTCGCTTTGCATTCTCTTCCACTGCTCGCCAAGGAGGACGCTGATCGCTCTGTAGTACAGACGCACACACGCTTGACCACTCGCAGCGCCTTTTCAAAGTATTCCTAGACCTGTAATCTTCACATGTTGCCACTGATATGTTTTATTAGCAGGACCAGCACAAAGTAGTGGATAACTGGGAATCTAAAAAGTGTAGCCAGTCTGTACAATAAGCCTCCTTTACACTGATAACCCTGAATAAAATCCAGCGAAGCCCAGAAAACACCATGCTGAGGTTAGGATCTTAAAGGTGGAAGCATAATGCTGTTCTTCAGCCAGGAAAGTGACCCTAAACATACATCCAGAGCTACAATGGAAGGGCTCTGATGAAAGCACACTCAATTCAATTCAATTCAATTTTATTTATATAGCGCCAATTCATGAAACATGTCATCTCGAGGCACTTTACAAAGTCAAAATCAATCATATTATACAGATTGGTCAAAAATGTCCTATATAAGGGAACCAGTTGATTGCTTCAAAGTCCCGACAAGCAGCATTCACTCCCGGGGAAGCGTAGAGCCACAGGGAGAGTTGTCTGCATTGTACATGGCTTTGCAGCAATCCCTCATACTGAGCAAGCATGGTGCGACAGTGGAAAGAAAAACCACCCTTCAACGGGAAGGAAAACCTCCAGCAGAACCGGGCTCAGTATGAACGGTCATCTGCCTCGACCGACTGGGGGTTACAGAAGACAGAGAAGAGACACAACCAGACAGACAAACTTTGACTAGGCCACTCATGACTTGGGGTGGCCTGGGGTTGCATTTAACAAATTTTTCCCACCAATCTGTCTGTGTGAGCCATGTTAAAATAAAAAATGGGCAAAATATCTGCACACCTAAGAGAGGCCTATGCCAAAAAGAGCTGAAGCTGTGAATTCAGTTAGCAATCTTTCTACAAAGTATTTCCAATTCGCAATAACGCACTACTTTGTGTTGGTTATGAAAATAAAGCACTTTGGAGATTATGGTTATAATGTGACAAATGGGAAATCAAATCTACAGCAGTTTATAAGACATGGATCTACATGTAGATCATAGCTCCACCCACCTGTTATCCTTGCCTGGAAACATCTGCGTGTACTCTACCCTGAACTTCTTGGCGAACAGCATGAAGGCGTTCATTGGCCGCTTGCACTTAGAGGGCGGGGCACTGCTGCTACCTTGTGCTTTAGCTTTAGTTGGCTTTTGATATCTGGAGTGGCAAGGGCTGAGACTGTGGCTTTCTGGAGTGGGTCGTGCAGTAGACAGATTCATGGTACATTATGTGACGAAAATCATGGGAATATTCAGAATATCTAACCTATAGGTTTAATGGTTTCTGTGACTAATCTATATATCTGAATCAGAATTTCCTTTATCTAGACAATGAGTGAATGGAACTTTAAGTATTAGAGGCACAACACCTGGTAATTCGTCTCTGTCGGGAGAAACGGCCCCCCCACTGGACTGTGAGGCACGTCGGCGTCTGGCCATGCTGCTTAACAGGTAAACAGCCGAGGAGTCCAGAGGAGTGAAGTCATAACTGCAAAAAAGTCACACAGACAAAATGCCTTTCAAGCAAATTCATTTTGATGTTTGTTTGTTTTTTTTGTAGGGGGGAGGGCTTAAGGGTTTCAGTGTATCAGGATGCAACTATAAATGTGGTATAATGAGATCCCCAGGGAATAACATTATTTCCCTTTCAGCTCATGGACAGTGTCGCCAGCAGCATTTTTTTTTTTTTTTTGTAACAGAATAAAGAAGAGATCATCCTCATGCCACAATATTTCTCTGCTGTGACATTTTTTCATACTTGAATTTAAAACTGTTTAATGTTCAAAGGCGTTAGACGATGTTCCCTTTCATCTTGTGTTAGACCTGTCTCCCATTTATGATAAGGTTGGATGAGCTGGCTTTAGAAGTCCAACCCACTACTACGCTGTCCTGGCAGGCGGGTGTTGGCTGCTGCTTTGCTCCTGCTCCTGACATGCTATAGGCCTCTAGCAGACCAAGGATTTGCTAGCAGACAAGCTAGAGACATGGCAGAGGAGGAAAAGAAAAAGGAGAACATGGCATCTGGGAGAACCAAATGGTGGCCGGCTCCCAAGACTGAAAGGAGAAAACCTGTTTGTGTGTGTCACTTCTGTCTGCTTTATTCCAGCCACCCTGGAGAAAAAGAGACAGTGTTTCCAATTCCTACGTGGAGCACCTTTCCCCTAACATTCTCCCCTGCTGATGATAGCCACTTCTGCTTAAAGCTGCAGCCGGGAGTTTTGGGAAAACCGCCCCTCAGCCAGCTTCGAGGGAGAGAAACGGTGGGTCGACCCTGAAGCTGGCTGCCTTTGAAACAGAGTTTGGGAACTCTTCTAGAATCAAGAACATTTTATTTGTCACCATGTGTTGCTGTGGCGAAATTTCTCTTTGGCTACTCCGGTTCACATTACAGTTCACATTACACATAACAAAGGCAAAAAAACCTGACAAAACAAACATACAATGAACAAGGGTTACTTTTTTTCTATTTGTGAAATCAAAACAAAAAAATGAGGAGTCTTAGTTAGTCCTGACTTACTCTCCTGATTATTTTGAAACCTGTGTGATGTAAACTTTGTTGTCGTTTGGATCCACTCACCGGGTTCTGTTAAGACAAATTATGTGGACGTTCACGAGGAACTCAGATTTTTGTGCTTGCTTCCAGCAACATTTATACACCCAGTCAGAAGGTGGCTCGAAACACAAAGCAGATCAAGCAAGCAACAGGTCAAGCATGCAAAAACTCTCTAGGCTCTGGTGAGGAATCAATTAATTTTTTCTAATCTGAGGAGATGCGCAGGCTTGTCTACACGGTCCAGGAAGCCAAAGGTAGCTCACATAGGTCAGGGACACAAACACTACATTGGTCCACAAAGGTTTGCAGAGAGAGCATAAAACAAGAGGAATATAGTCCAAAAATCACACAATCCTAGAAATAAGTAATCTTTAATTAAAACTAGAATTGATGTTTGGTTGCCTTGCAACATCATAGAAACCTGCTTTACCTTTTAAATGTGTCAAACACCAGTGAATCATCTGTGTGCTTGGTGTCCCTGTGTCCAGGAGGCAGGCACGTATCGCCTACCTCCATTTCATAGCATGGTATTCCATAATGGACCACGGTCAAGCTTGGGTAAAACGAGGACCATCCTGAGAGAAGTGAGAGAGTGTGAATATTGATCCTGTAAAAGTCTTAGTCTGAGGTGAACAGCGCTGGTTCTGTTCGTCAGCCACACTCCTACCTTTGTTTTTTACGTAGAAAGGGTGATCCAGTTGGCACCGCGCTGTGATCGGCGTGTGCCCGAATACCCCGGGGTCAAAGGTTAGCTGCAACACAGCCTGACCAGAGGACACTGTCTCTTCATGCTCCACCAGCTGCAGGCCTTCAGAGCCATAACTCTGTAAAAGGACAAGATTGTACAGGGTCGCTGCCACTTTGGCTGATCTCTAAAGTTCTGAATATTCTTTCTGGATCTGATTCAATCTACTGGCTGAAAAACCTGGTCATATTCCTCGGTGAAGCAGATCAAGGCTCAGGGATGTATGAGAATGTTACAGCTGTAGAGCAGAGCTTCCCTGTTTGTCAGTCAGCGACCCCCAAAATAACAGAGCCAGAGACTGACGGACCCGATTTAGCATTTGGGATTTATTTTTATTTTATTTGGGGGGGGGGGGGGGGGTGAGAGTAAAGTCGTAAAGTTACGAGAATAAAGTAATGTCTTTGGAAGAACTCAGACAAAAAAAATTAGCCTTCCCCCTGCGTTAAAATGAAGAATGTAGAGCATCTTGTAAAATGATACTTTGATATCAGTTTCACAAATACGGTTCCCCAGGAGTGAATGCTGCTTGTCGGGACTTTGATGCAATCAACTGGTTTCCTTATATAGGACATTTTTGACCAATCTGTATAATCTGACCCAATCTGTATAATATGATTGAACTTGATTTTGTAAAGTGCCTTGAGATGACATGTTTCATGATTTGGCGCTATATAAATAAAATTGAATTGAATTGAATAAGAAAATGTTCGATCTTTTTTACAAATCAGCATCAAGCAGGAATTTTTCCCAATCTATAGAGCTCTAGAATGGGAAACATGTGCTCTATACCTTCAGAAATCTTGATCGCTCCTCTTCGGCACAGTCTTCTTCACCGGACCCCAACTCCTCAGCATACTGCCACTCCACATGTGACCCGCTGTGAAAATGCAGGCAGGTTCCTGACAATGGAGAGGAGCAAGATTTGTGTGCAGTTGAGGGGGACAGTTGTCATCAGCAAGCGAGTTTGTTTGTGTGCGTGCTTCTTTTACTGCAATCCTGCCCATACAGGAACATCCAACTCATTATGACAAACACAGGAAGGAAAGGGGACAGCTAGTGTAGAACTCCCATACTTTCTCATGCAAACATTCCAAACCTTTCCAGACTCAACTTCGCTCGGTTCACAGTCTTTTGTGTTCATTTTAAATAATAAAATCCGAAAGTTCGTAATGAGTTTATGATATATTCATGGGTACCCTTTTGATATAAAAGCTGGGAAAAAAACAGAAACTGTAAGGTAAGGCAGGGAGAATAGAAAGTAAGAACATGTGGAACAAAAGAGAGCTGAGACACAAGGTTGGGAGGGAAAAAACACACACTGAAGGAAAGAAAGGAAAGGCAAGAAGGGAAAGAAAAATAAATACAAGGAAAGAAAGATGGACAGAAGGCAGGGTAATAAGACTTGAGGAAGGAAGAGAATGACAGATACAAGGGCACAAGGAAAACAGGAAATAAGGAAGAAAGAAGAGACACAGGGGAGGAAAAATGAAAGACAGAATAAATAAAAGAGGTAGGATACAAGAAAGGAAAGAGCAAAGTAAAGACACAAAATTGATTGAAGATGGGGAGAATTGAAGAATCGCACAAGGAAGGATGGACAGAAGGAGGTATAGGGAGGTCACAAGGAAGAAGGGAGGACAGAAAGCATAGTATTAGGACATAATTATGGAAGAGGACAGAAATTAGGGAAAGACCAGAAGAGAAAGAACAATAAATTAACAGAAGGCTACAGAGAAGAAAGGAAAGAGGGAAGGAAGGACTATAATTTTACAGCAGGCTATTGTAAAGAGTTTTCTATACTTATTTTTTGCCTTCCGATCCTGACCTGGATTTAAGAATACAAATTTCTCTGATGGCCAAGTTCTGTTTTTTAGACTTTACATCCGTTTTGAATCATAAAGTAAAGAGATCCACCAAGGTCAACCCCCACGCCAGCCATTCCTGCACAAGCCCCGTCTGCGCAGCCCTCTACCTTTTAGAAAGCAGTGCCAGGCAGTGGCTGGACAGGAGAAACTCCAGCCCATGTCTTCATCATCAGACAGCGAGGACCTGGTCGACAGCACAGAGCCACACTCGCTGCTCGTCTGCAAATCCAAGACCGCCGTCAGCCACGGTTAGCACTGATCCCAGCGCTGATCGTGAAAGACGAGTGGAACTTTACCCTGCTGCGATGTCGCTCCCTGCGGGGAACTCTAGACGGCGACGTGCTGCTAAGGAGAGCAGGCGGAGGACGGGCGTAGGTGTGTAGATCACTACTGGCGCTCGGGATGCAGACTGCGGAGGAGCTGAAAAGTGGACAATCACCAGATCTCAGAACAAAGAAGCTCAGATTCACATATTAAATCACAACAAGGTGCAACAATCCTGTTTTGAACGATATCCTCCAAAGGTTCTATATCTGACACCCCTCAACAATCCTTCACACAGCAACAAGAATTAAAAATCAAAGGTTCTGCTATAGCCTCAGATCAGTTGGATGTAGTATCACAAGATTTTATCTTGTGATTTTATAATTGTGATTATTTTTAAGGTTGCCTTTTTTACACCTGGCTGGGGGACTACCGATGAAAATTAGCACTCCTTAGCTAACATTGTTTTAATGTTTTATTAATGTACACTGTCCCCTTTTAAATAAAGAAATGAATGAATGAATGAGTACCGGTGGTCAGACCAGAGGATGTTACCAAGCTTGCCACACATGGTGATAGTGGTGCACAGTCCAACCGGCTGTAGGGATAGTGGTGGAATGCCTGATGAATTAGTGACTCTAGCTGCCTGGGAGCCATGCTATCCCTGGCCTTTGCTTCAACTCGCAACCAGATATAAAGAGAAACCAGCGTTGGCCAGCTACAGAACTCCTTTGCTTTGGTAATGGTGAACCCAACATGTCCTGAATGACTCAGGTAACCTTCACCAAGATCCTACAAAGACAACCTAAGTTCTTATTTGTGTTCTGTAGATGTGCACCGACCGGCTGTGAGGAAGATCCTGTAGAAGTGGGCTCTGAGGTCCAGTGGCGATGTGTGCCAGCTGTGTGAGCAAGAGCGTCTCAGGAGGAGGATGCGGGTCGGCACGCCGCTCCTGGTGCGACACGCCGAGCTCCACCTGGTAAACAGTCGCTGGTGTTAATTCCTCCTGGACCTCCTGTAGATCTGGCAGGTCGTCTGGGAGAGCAGATCAAACGCCAGCCGGCTTAGAACGTTGGCTCAGAGATTTGAACTACTCAAGAAAAAGCATCTATGCTGCTGCTCGTGTATGAGATACCGTATTCCATGAAACTGTCGCTGGTGGGGAGGCTGGGGCAGGAGGAGAGGAAGTGCTCGTCACAGCGTGGTGGATTGTGAACCTGGTCTTCATCAGCGCTCATTGTTCCTGAAGGGAGGAGTGACAGCAAGCAGAGGATTAATGACTTGGGTACAAAGGGTTTTACAAAAGTATTCCAACCCCGAGACCCTCTTCTCTTTCTGTCCTCTTAACACCCGCAACCCTTAACATATTCTATTGGGATTTTATGTGAGCTGTTCCATTTCTGGCCTCAGAGGTCTGTTAGAGAACATTAGTGAACAAACAGCATCATGAAGACCAATGAACCCGACAGACAGCTCAGGGAGAATGTTCAAAGCAGGGTTAGTTTCATAAACGAAACCCCCAGCTTCTCACAGAGCGCTGTTCAACCCCAATTCCAAATGTAGCGGTGGCAGGATCATATTGTGGGGAGGATTTACCGTCAGATCAAGTAAAAAACATTTAGGTGTTAGATTTAATAACAATCTGATTGTTTGTACAATTATTGGTAACATTAAAATGTTACCAATAATGTGTTTTAATCACCTGAATAGCATTGGTTTCACTCTCCATTTAAAGCAGACTCTGCTTTAACATTAGGCCAATGTTTATTATGTGGTTTCCTTTCCCTTTACGAGCCCCCCAGATGCCTCAGGTCTTCTGAAAAAGGTGTTTAGGTGGTACCAAAAGGTAAAACTAAATCTGTGGGTGAGGTGTCATTCATTTATTAAGGAAAAGCTGAAGACCCAAGGATTGATTAAAAATGTAATTTCAATTTGAAATTCATTAATTCTATCATCGATTTATCCGTATAGTATTTTTTAAATGGTCTTTAAAAAAAGTAAGTTTATCTTTGTGGTGTACACCTGCAATTTTTTATATCTTAACGTCTCTAACATCATATCTGTTAACTAGTTTGCGGTATTACTTTGGATTTTGTCACACATGAAATGTATTCATGCTTATTTGATGTTTCTGTCATTTAAAGTGCTAGTTTCCAAAAACTGCTCAAAAATAAGTCCCCTTCTCCAGCTGCCGATCTTGATGTCACATTTACACAATGGGACACTAGGGGTCTTACCACATGCAAGGATTTTTTCATACATAATATTTTTCTTACTTTCACAGATTTGGCCAACAAACACTCTATTCCTAAATCCATTTTTTTCCGATATCTTCAGATCCGCCACTTTATTCAAACGTATAACCCATTGTTTCCTCAATTACCTGAGGATTCAAACTTCGGTGTAATACTAAAGCTCCCCATAACTTTAAAGACTTAGACTTAGACTTAGACTTTCTTTATTGTCATTTTGTATACACAGAGTGCATACAGAACGAAATTTCGTTTTCACACAGCTCAGAAATATTGCAGTAACTCTACAGGATACCTTGCAGTGGATTACAGTACAGGATAAAGTGCAGTGATCAATCGCAGTCACTTACAGGATAAATTTCAATTTACTTCCGGATAAAGTGCAGCAGTGAACAGTAGGCAGTTGAAATGTAAACAATGTAAACCAAATGTAGACAAATATGCAGTAGGGTGCAGCAGTGATTTAAAAGTAGACAGTTGCATTGTACACAGTTTTGCAGTACGTTTCCGGTTAAGGTGCAGCATCAATTTTGCAGGATACGATACAATGTGCAAATGTGCAAATGTGCAAATCAACGAATCTAGTGTGGTACACTTTTATACTTCAGCAGTTCAACAGTCTGATGGCAGCAGGGAAAAAGCTTTTGCAGAACCTAGTAGACCTGCAGCGGATGCTGCGGAACCTCTTTCCAGAGGGCAGCAGGGAGAATAGTCTATGGTGGGGGTGTGAGGGGTCCCTGATGATGTTACGGGCTCGAGACACACAGCGCTGCGATGAAATGTCTTTAATGGAGGGAAGAGGAGCCCCGATGATCCCTTCTGCTGTCCTCACCACTCTCCTCACGTTCTTCCAGTCGGAGGCACTGCAGCCTCCACACCACACAGAGAGACAGCTGGTCAGAATACTCTCTATGGTGCTTCTGTAGAAGGTCGTGAGGATGGGCGGGGGCAGGCAGGCTCTCCTCATCCTCCGCAGAAAGTACAGTCGCTTCTGTGCCCTCTTCACCAGTGACGTGGTGTTCACAGTCCAGGTGAGGTTGTCCGTGATGTGCACCCCCAGGAACTTGGTGCTGCTGACCACCTCCACCGCTGAGTTGTTGATGAGCAGTGCAGCATGGTGAGGCCGGTTTTTCCTGAAGTCGACGATGATCTCCTTCGTCTTCTCCACGTTCAGGATCAGGCTGTTGTCTCTGCACCAGCCCACCAGCTGCTCCACCTCCCCTCTGTAGTCCTGGTCGTTGTCGTCTCTGATCAGGCCCACCACCGTTGTGTCGTCTGCAAACTTCACGATGTGATTGGTGGTGAACCTGGGGACGCAGTCGTGTGTCATCAGGGTGAACAGCAGGGGGCTCAGGACGCAGCCCTGAGGGGAGCCCGTGCTGAGGGTGACGACATCAGAGGTGTTCTGTCCGACCCGGACTGACTGAGGTCTGTTGGTGAGGAAGTCTAGCAGCCAGTTTCGTAGGGGTGTGTTGAAGCCCAGATGCTCCAGTTTTCCCACCAGATGTTGTGGGATGATGGTGTTGAACGCTGAACTGAAGTCCAGGAACAGCATCCGCACGTGCGTGTTCCTCTCCTCCAGGTGTGCCAGGCTCAGGTGAAGAGCAGAGGAGATGGCGTCCTCAGTGGAGCGGTTCCGTCGGTAGGCAAACTGGAACAGGTCGAGTGTTGATGGGAGACTGGAGACGATGTGTTCCTTTACCAGCCTTTCAAAGCACTTCATCATGATGGGAGTCAGTGCAACAGGCCGGTAGTCGTTGAAACAGGTGACTTGAGGTTTCTTTGGCACCGGAATGATGGAGGCAGACTTGAAGCATGCTGGCACTGTGGCTTGGTCCAGCGAGGTGTTAAAAATGTCTGTGAGGACACCAGCCAGCTGACCTGCACACTCCTTGAGCACCCGCCCAGGTATGTTGTCGGGGCCTGGGGCCTTCCGCGGGTTGACTCTTCTTAGAGTCTTCCACACGTCGGCGGTGTCAAGGCAGAGGACCTCCTCTTCCTGATGGGGAACAGCTTTCACTGCTGGAGTGCTGTTTAGTGCCTCAAACCTCCCAAAGAAGTTATTTAGTCCATTGAGGAAGTCAGCATCAACTTCACCCACCGGGGGGGAGGGCGTGTTGTATTCAGTGATCGCCCGGATGCCTTTCCACATGCTCCTGGTGTTGCTGGCGTCATGGAAAAGCTCCTGGATTTTCTGACTGTGGTTCCGCTTTGCTAGCCTGATGGCACGGTTCAGGTTGGCTCTCGCTGTCCTCAGTGCCTCCTTGTCTCCAGACTTGAAGGCTGAGTTCCGTGCTTTTAGCGCTTGGCGGACCTCCGCAGTAATCCAGGGTCGTTGGTTGGCTCGGGTGATGATGGTCTTGGTGGTGCTGACGTCCTCAATGCATTTGTTGATGTAGGCTGACACAGTCATGGCGTACTCATCAATGTTGATCTTGTCCTCATAAGTTGCAGCAGCTTTGAACATGTTCCAGTCAGAGCACTCAAAACAGTCCTGGAGCGCCTCCATTGCTCCCTCAGTCCACACCCTCACCTGCCTCGCTGTTGGTTTTGCTCTGATCAGCAGGGGCCTGTATGCTGGGAATAGCATCACGGAAAGGTGATCTGAAGAGCCCAGGTGGGGGCGGGGGACTGCTCTGAATGCTCCTTTAATGTTTGTGTAGACTAAGTCTAGAGTGTTCTCTCCCCGAGTTGCAAAATCCACGTGTTGGTAAAAATGAGGGAGAACAGTTTTCATATTTGCCTGGTTAAAATCCCCAGCAATGATGAAAACACCCTCTGTGTGTGCAGATTGCAGCTCAGAGATAGTCCGATAGAGTACACCCATAGCATCTTTAGTATTGGCGCTGGGAGGGACGTAAACCGCTGCGATGATAACAACAGTGAAAGGGCCAAATCTCTAATTTATATAACTCATTTATGTAATTTACTAGAGTATCAACAGACAATATCAAGACAAAATGGGAAGAAGAATTAGGAACAGTCATTTCAGATGAGACGTGGGTTAGAGCTCTTAACCGTGTGAATGGAACTTCTTGTGTACGTCTCAATCTGATTCAATTTAAAATTCTCCACCGTACTCACCATAGTAAGGTCAGACTTGCTAAAATATACCCTGAAATACATGGGACATGTGTTTGCTGTAGAGACACCAACCCAGACTTAGCTCATATGTTCTGGTCGCGCTCTAAGCTGGGAGAGTTTTGGAAATCAATATTTGAGATTTTTAATGTTGTTTTTGGCCTAGATCTACAACCTAATCCTTTAATGGCTATATTTGGGGTTGAAGCTGCGATAGCTATCAATAAAAATGTTATTGCTTTTGCAACTCTGATAGCTCAAAGGAGAATACTTTTAGAATGGAAATCCCAATTATAACCTAAAGCATCAATGTGGCTTTCTGATATGATGATGTTCCTAAAAATTGAAAAAGTTAAATACTTTCTTAAAGGATCAACAAAAACATTCTACAAAGTATGGGACCCTTTACTGGGTTACTTTGACAAACTTGCAACTCTCCTCTCTCATTGGTAAACAAGTCTCAACGTAAAGTACTTTCATTTTGGGTTAATAATTTCACCCCCCCCCTTTATTATAATTATTAATTTTTATTTATTTATTCACTTTTTCTTTGCCGCCACAGGGATTGTTGGGGTTGGATGGATTTTATAAAAATATAAAAATGTTGAAATGCCTTAAAGTTCTTGTTACATTGTACACTGTCATCAAAGGACTGTAAAACATTACAATCTAATTGGCATTGTACATCTGTTTTAACAACAATAAAAATATCCATCCATCCATTTTCTGACCCACTTAATCCCTCATGGGGTCGCAGGGTTGCTGGTGCCTATCTCCATCTTTTACCGGGCGAGAGGCAGGGTACAGTAAAAATACGAGTTAAAAAAAATAAAAGTAAGTCCCCTTCAAAGAAAGGTCCCAAAGATTTCGACATGAACTTAACTCACTGTGTTCATGACACTGATTTAAAATGCAACCGCCTGCGATGTAATTTGTTACCCGTGTATTCGGGCTGATGGCGGGCCTGCTGGATGTTGTAGTCTTTGGAATTGCTTGATGGCAGAGGTAGATTTTTCACCTCCCAAACCATGATGGGGCTGAAACACAGAGTGGATGTTTATGGTGCTGATAACTGGTTGGACATGTATTTGTTGTAACACACATGAGATTAGACTAAGTGAAAATCTTTATAACAAGTTATAACACCACATCAAGAGCTACGCCTAGAAAATAAAATAAAACTGGTTACTCATTGTCATAAATACAATCTATTTTGTCTTTACTTTTACCAATTGCGTCATTATCTTGTTCTGTGACGGTGGCTTGTTTATAAACGTTCAGGTCAACGCATGCGCACTTAAAGTCCATTCATTCAACACAGAGAAGCACGGCGTTTATACAGTTTAATTGCGATGTGGAAAACAATAGAACGAACGGGGATAATGGTTCGACACTGCCTGCTGTCAATAAACGCCACAAATGTCGAAATCTTCACGTTTGGTACAACTTCGGAGTAAACCAAGTACAGGGAAACATTGTCCCGTCGACTAAAAAAAACCAAACAAGAAAAAGAACAAAACAAAACAGAAACAACTCAAGGCGTTCTATTCTGAATTGTGACAGACAATAAGAATAAGTTTCGGGAGGTGAAACGATCACAAGCTTGATTTAAATGGCTGAGGCGAACTATTGCGTAAAAAGCACAACAAAACAACTATCGTCAACAATAAAGCTGTACGGGAGCGAGCTGCGGAACAGCCTTTACAACAAAAAAACAAAAACTAAACGGCGCTGACAGCTTCTCCTTTCTGCTCCTGTACCAAGTTTAGAGATAAATACCCTGTTCATTCTTTCCGAATTTAGCTTTTCGAACGACGTCAATGATTTCAATGAACTTTTCTCAACTCACCAAAACAGTCGACTTGTAGGGAAAAGAGGGGGTTGTTGTAAACATAATGTCCTAGTTATCCTATTGGTCAGATAGGGCGTCGATCACAGGTAGTGCTGCTTCTCATTGGTCAGCTAAGTGTCAGCTGGTTTCCGATGGGTGGGTTAGATTGATGAAACAGGGTTTAGGTAACAATTACCAAATACATTGACAATGTCTATCCGTTATTTGGTACTTTGGGGCTTTACTGACATTACACATCTGAGAATTATTAGTAGAAGAGACCAGCGAGCACAAAACCCCAATTTCGCCAGCCAGAGGTTAGTTATTATTGCACTCCTGTGGTCATAGCGTGGTACCTCTGAAATGGCAATGACCACATTATTTACGTTGTGTGTTTCTCCCCAAAGCCCTTAGCAAAAAGTAGCATACTTGAAGTAAATTATATTAAGAATACTTAAGTGTAAGTATAGGTTTAAAAAGTATACTCAAGCTATGTACTTTTAGTGCACTTGAAGTATTACTATTGTAATACTTCTTCGAACTAAATTGGGACTTTTTTAAGTTTACAAAAGTATTCTGAAAGTATACTGTTCCAAGATATACTGTTCATTTGAAGTTTACTAAATTATACATTAAATTATTAAGCAAGTACGCTAATCTATATACTAGAAGTTTACAAAGTATACTTGTGGTTCACATTTTAGTTTATTAAAGTATATTTAAAGTATACCACAATTATACACTTCAATATCGTGTCAATGTACTAGTTATATACTGCTAGTCCATATTTTACACATTCAAGAATTACTGAAACTAAAATACTATTTTTGCTATTTTAATTTGTATAAGTATCACCATATTGTAGCACTATATCCTTACAGTTACCCCATAATGTAGGTACAATGTGTTTACACAATTACAAGACAGTATCTTGATAACTTTGGTTTATTTATATAACATAAGGTTTTTTCTAAATGCCAGCTTAAACTATTACAGACTGCATTTCAAAATAAAAAGCTTCTCTGAAATCAAACCCTTCTTAGCTTTCAATATTGAAATGAAAATGTAAACACAAGGAAGTCATTCTTTGTCAAAAATTAAAAACTGCAATTGACATCAAAAGTCGAAACAAAAGTGTGTTTCCAGTTAAGTACTGAATAAGAACTAAGAACTGATGTCCTTGGTTGTCAAAAGAAGGTGAGAAAAGTACACATTTTCGGAACAAAATATCTTCACAGAAACACTACTTTACAGTGATGCACAGAAAATAAACATTTATCTAACAATAACAATGTATTGATATATAACATTTACAGCTATAATAAGGCAGAGAATAAATGATGGACAAGGCTGATTTAGTTTTTACTGTTTGGGTTCTCAATTTATTTGTTTCAGCAACACTTTAGGCGGCCACAAGTGTATGAAGGCAGATTTGTGTCTTTATTATTCAATCAAAAAAAAGGTTGCTTCAATCAAAAAATATATTTTCAATAAAAAAAAAATACTTCAATTAAAAAAAAACTTTTCAATCAAAGAAAAAAAGTATTTGAATCCAAAAATATATTTGAGACTCAAAAAAATACATTTGAACACTGATTTTCTTTGATTGAAAATGTTTTCTTTGATAGAAGTCCGGTTTTTTTTGTTTGAAGCAATGTTTTTAATTGAAGTAGCATTGTTTTTTGATTGGACCATATAATGGGTAGGACATTTGTGTCTTTATCATTCAATCAAAAAATAAGTTGCTTCAAACAAACAAACAAGGGAATCAATAAAAAAAGTCACTTCAATCAAAAGATAAACGTTTTCAATCATAGAAAATAGTTTTGAATGCAAATAAAATATTTGAGACTCCAGAAATTGCATTTGAACACTTTTTTTTAATTGAAAATGTTTTCTTTGATTGAAGTAATCTTTTTTTGCGTTTGGGGTATACATGGGTAGGACATTTATGAAGGCAGATTTGTGTCTTTATTATTCAATCAAAAAAAAGGTTGCTTCAATCAAAAAATATATTTTCAATAAAAAAAATTCACTTCAATTAAAAAAAAACTTTTCAATCAAAGAAAAAAAGTATTTGAATCCAAAATATATTTGAGACTCAAAAAAATACATTTGAACACTGATTTTCTTTGATTGAAAATGTTTTCTTTGATAGAAGTCCGTTTTTTTTTGTTTGAAGCAATGTTTTTAATTGAAGTAGCATTGTTTTTTGATTGGACCATATAATGGGTAGGACATTTGTGTCTTTATCATTCAATCAAAAAATAAGTTGCTTCAAACAAACAAACAAGGGAATCAATAAAAAAAAGTCACTTCAATCAAAAGATAAACGTTTTCAATCATAGAAAATAGTTTTGAATGCAAATAAAATATTTGAGACTCCAAAAATTGCATTTGAACCCTTTTTTTAATTGAAAATGTTTTCTTTGATTGAAGTAATCTTTTTTTGCATTTGGGGTATACATGGGTAGGACATTTGTGTCTTAATCATTCAATTCCAAAAAAGTTGTTTCAATCAAAAAAAATATTTTCAATTAAAAATAAATAAATGAAATGCAAAAAAAAATTACCCGTCAATAAAAAAGTATTGAAGAGAATGTGTTTTTTCGTTGTTTTTTTTTTGTTTTTTTTGAAGAAGAAAAAATTTGAAGTTCAACATTTTTTGATTAAATAACTTTTTTTTGAAGAGAAAAAAGTTTTAAAGTTCATTTTTTTTTGATTGAAACATTTTTTTTAAGTGAAAAAAGTTTTGATTTTTTCGTTTGAATCACTTTTTTTTTTGAAGCTCAAAAAGTTTTGAAGTTCAAATTTTTTCGATTGAATCATTTTGGAACAAAGGTACCGTGGTGGGCGGGTGCTTCTCTATTGGTCAGACATGTTTGATTGACAAGTGTCTACACCAACGACGTCTTTCTGACAAAGAAGTCTTGTTCGGCACTCCCCAGGCGAGACAGCTTTTTACCAGCAAGAGGGAACAGCGGTGAAGTTGTCGGTAAGTAGATAAAACAGGTTGAAAATAATTGGTGTCATGTTGTTAGCCTATTCTGTTGATATTTACAATAAATTGTACGCTTACTAACTTTGTTCACGTTGAGGAATGTTTGTAATGGTGTGAGGTTAGATATCTAAATATTTTCAGACAGGCAAGCAAAGTGGGCGAACCTATGGCCCCCACACAGCAGCTTGCTATGTGCTAAAGAGCTACTGTGTTGAGTAAAGTGGCCACAGCGCTGCCTGTTTTGTAGATGCTTTTATCTTGAGAGCGGGATAGGTTGCTTAAGCTGCTGTTAGTCGAGGTGCATGCGTCCCTCTCCCCCCTCCCCCCATACATTTACCGCTGGGTCCCTTGTCGGCCAAGTGCCATGTACTGTGCAGGGTATGGCAGGCCGTTTTAATTCAATTCAATTCAATTCAATTTTATTTATATAGCGCCAAATCATGAAACATGTCATCTCAAGGCACTTTACAAAGTCAAGTTCAATCATATTATACAGATTGGGTCAGATTATACAGATTGGTCAAAAATGTCCTATATAAGGAAACCAGTTAATTGCATCAAAGTCCCGACAAGCAGCTTTCACTCCTGGGGAACCGTAGAGCCACAGGAAGAGTCATCTGCATTGTACATGGCTTTGCTGCAATCCCTCATACTGAGCAAGCATGAAGCGACAGTGGGAAGAAAAACCACCCATTTACGGGAAAAAAAACCTCCGGCAGAACCGGGCTCAGTATGAACGGTCATCTGCCTCGACCGACTGGGGTTACAGAAGACAGAACAGAGACACAACAAGAGAAACAAAAAGCACAGAAGCACACATTGATCTAGTAATCTGTTCTACATTAGATGGTAGTAGCGGGTGAGCCGTCTTCTCTGGATGATGTCACAGTTAACAGAACGCCAGACCAGGTGTACCTACTATGAAGAGAAAAGAGAGAGAACAGAAAGTTAAAGCAGAAATGACAACACATAATGCATAATTGAAGAACAGTAGAACTCAATATAGTGAGAAAATTAGATCCTGATATACTCCAGTAACCTAAGCCTATAGCAGTAAAACTATAAAGGTAGCTGAGAGTAACATGAGTCACTAGTTATAATTTTTGTCAAAAAGAAAAGTTTTAAGCCTAGTCTTAAAAGTAGACAGGGTGTCTGCCTCACGGACCAAAACTGGGAGTTGGTTCCACAGGAGAGGAGCCTGATAGCTAAAGGATCTGCCTCCCATTCTACTTTTAGAGACTCTAGGAACCACCAGCAGACCTGCAGTCTGAGAGCGAAGTGCTCTGTTAGGAACATACGGGGTAATCAGAGCTCTGATATATGATGGAGCTTGATTATGAAGGGCTTTATACGTTAGAAGAAGAATTTTAAATTCTATTCTTGATTTAACAGGAAGCCAATGAAGGGAAGCTAAAATTGGAGAAATATGATCCCTCTTGTTGATTTTCATCAGAACTCTTGCTGCAGCATTTTGGATCAGCTGAAGGCTTTGAACTGCATTTTGTGGAATTCCTGATAGTAAAGAATTACAATAGTCCAGCCTTGAAGTAACAAATGCATGGACCAGTTTTTCAGCATCACTCCTGGACAGAATGTTTCTAATTTTGGCGATATTCCGGAGGTGAAAAAAGGAAACTCTGGAAACCTGTTTAATATGGGATTTAAATGACATGTCTTGGTCAAAAATAACACCAAGATTTTTTACTTTATTACCAGAGGCCAGTTTAATGCCACCCAGATTAAGTGATTGGTTAAGAAGTTTATTTTTTGAGGACTCTGGCCCAAAGATTAAAACTTCGGTCTTGTCAGAATTTAGATGCAGGAAATTTAAAGTCATCCAGCTTTTGATGTCATCAAGACATGACTGCAGTCGAAGTAATTGATTGGATTCATCAGGATTTATGGATAAATATAACTGAGTATCATCAGCATAACAGTGGAAATTAATCCCATGCTGTCTGATAATTTTGCCTATCGGAAGCATATATATAGTAAAGAGAATTGGTCCAAGGACTGAACCCTGTGGTACTCCACAGGTGACCCTAGAGTTTGAGGAAGATTTATTATTAACATGAACAAATTGGAATCTGTCTGACAGATAAGATTTAAACCAGCCTAATGCTTTTCCCTTAATCCCTACAGTATGCTCAAGTCTTTGTAGGAGAATATTGTGATCAACTGTATCAAATGCAGCACTGAGATCTAACAGGACAAGTATAGACACAAGTCCATTATCTGAGGCCATGAGAATATCATTAGTGACCTTCACCAGAGCTGTTTCAGTGCTATGATGAGCTCTGAAGCCTGACTGAAACTCCTCAAGTAGGCCATTACTTTGTAAATGTTCACAAAGTTGATTAGCAACTACTTTCTCAAGAATTTTAGATAAGAAAAGAAGATTAGATATAGGTCTGTAATTTACTAACTCATCTTGATCAAGAGAAGGTTTCTTAAGTAAAGGTTTAATAACAGCTACTTTCAAAACCTGTGGTACATATCCATTTACTAAGGATAGATTAATCATGTCTAAAATAGTGCCACTGATCAAAGGGAATATGTCCTTAAACAACTTGGTTGGGATTGGGTCTAACATACAGGTAGAAGGTTTAGATGAAGCTAAAATTTTAGATAGCTCAGAAAGCTCTACTGCTTCTAAACAGTTCAAACACTGCGCAGATTCTAAAGATTCCTCCAAATGTTTTAACATTTATTAGCTTGACTGAATATGTATTTCAGACATCTCAAATACCGAATAAGATTTTTGCACTTAAAATAATAACAGTTAATCTACATCATCTTATTTCAAGTGCAGAGTAGCTAATAACCTTCTTTTAGGGGTAAGAATACTCATTCCATTGGCAAATAGTCTTATTTAACTGCTCAAATCAAGGAAGAATACACTGATTTCAAGAAAGTTTTACTCACTTTTAGTTCCCTTTTTGCAGTGCTAAAGTCTTGACTTAATGTGTATTTCAGATATCTCCAACAGAATTCTTGCTATCTAAAGTGGAAACTTTAGATATCTTAAATATAATTATTTATAGTAGAAATTACATCACTTTTCCCATTTATGTGTAGTGGGATTTTACTTTCGGATATCTAAAATAACTTTCTTCCTATCTAAAATAAACTTTCTGGATGTCTGAAAACTAATCCTGGATCTCCATAATCCATTTTTTACCGGTCATAGTTTTTATTTCAGATATCAAAAATCAATGATCAAAAGTTTTGAAACCAATATGTAAGACATCCAACTTTGTAAATTCCGCTTTCTGTCCGTGAATTTGCGTTGGTAGTAATTGACAGAATTGCAAGAAAAGGGCATGAAACTGAGCGAGCCCTTAGCCAGGGAATGTGTAGCGACAGAGAGCGACGTTCAATAGAAAGTTGTGTAAGAAACCTTCACAGAATTGAACATTTATTGTCTACAGAAACCTACAATGAACAGTAAAGCAGTTTGACTGAGGTTGGAGTGCTAGCAATAGCTCATTTCCATCGAACCGACAGAATTTCTTTTTATTTTTTATTAATTGATTTCTATTTTATTTTTTTGCTGTTAAAGATTGGGTTGTCTTCTGTATAAAATGTAATACTTAACATTTGTTTTCCTAGGGCGGAGTGGCAGACCATCTATTGTTACCAGAGAGCACATAGACGTCCTTATGAAGCAAGGACATACAATCAAAAAAAAGGCAAAAATGATGGGATGTTCCTCGTCGTTTTTGAACAACAAATCAAAGCTGGTGGACCTACACATAAGAGGAAGACTGTCTGCCTTAGATGACAATCAGCTGCAAGAGCGTGTGAGCACATTGCAGGACCAGTATCCAAACTCTGGGAATGAGGTTTGTCTTTTCTACAGAAAATTGATATTTAAGTTGGATCCGCTTGTGAGAGTATTTTTTAATCATTAATGCTTTCATGTTTGTATTTTTCAGATGATGAGGGTGCTGCTTCGTGCTCAAGGTGTGATTGTCACACGGGCCAGGGTACGCTAAATGTTGGGAAGGACAAACCTGACATCTGCTGCAAGAAGGTGGAGTCGGACTGTTGCAAGGTGGGCTTACCATATGCCGTACCCCAACAGTTTGTGGCATATTGATTTTTATATATATATATATATATATATATATATATATATATATATATATATGAGAGTGAGACAGGCTGCTTGATTTGCTGTACGCCACGTTTCGGTCTTTTGAGTTGGAGGATTTTTCACCCTCCTCATCCCCGGCGGTGTAGGAAGGTTTTTGTGGAGCCAAGCAGGCCAGACTCTGATCAATTTGACCTGCTGGCTCAAGGCCCTGACTCAGTGAAGCCACAACCTGGCGCTGCAGAGTCAAATGGTGGACAGAATTGGTCCTGTTATATATTATCATATATCAGAATCAACATATATTTTCTGCTTTGTAACCCAGGCGGGATCACCGGCAGCTTTGTGCATCATGATTCATTTGTAATGTGGACACGTCAGCCCCAGATCACCCTCTCTGTATCGTCTCAAACAGCAGGCAGATACCGCAGATCGCCCATGTCCAATGTCCAAGCTAGAATCAACATCACAGTCTCTCAGCAGCCCCTTGCTGGCCGCCTCAAGACACTAACTGCAGAACAATTGATTGCTTTCACATACACTCCCCAACAACACATAAAAAGTTGGTAAATTTGTTTTTTGAAGATAAAAAAGGTCGCTAGAGAGTTTGAAAAGTGCAATAGTGCTCTCTATGGAGGCACAAGAAGATGCTCTATTTTTTTGTTTTGTTTTTTAAGACTGAGCTGGCTTTTATAGTCCTGAGCAGCCAGGGGACCAATGTCACACGCTCAGAATTACGTGGCACGTGCAGAAACCAATGTTAATTTGAAATTCAATGCAAGAAGTTTGACCCTAGGAAGGCGCCATACTGAGAGTTTTGGACACAAAAGCTGGATTTCAACAAATATGCATTATAATTTTTCAAAAATAATGACCAGGATATGTAGATAGTACTATAAAACAACCATGTTAAGAGTTTATTGACAACAAACAGCTGATTTGGGGAAGAGTTACACTTTAACAGAATTTAGCAACCTAGAAACCAGGCTTTTCCATATTTGTTAAGCCTCCTATCTTGGGATACCCTCCAGGTTGATATCAGTAGCTCTTTAAGTTCTATTGTTGAGTTATTGTGCTCTGAATTTCTTTTTACAGAAAGTTATCAAATGAAACAATATAGTGACCTTGAGTGTTTTTCCAGCAATGAATATATAACTTTGTCTTTTTGAAGATTGATAATGTTGATTTTTAGCACTAGGTGATAACGTGTTTCAAATATTTGCTGATATACTAATTCAATTATTCATAATTTCAGCAAAAAATGTTGAAACCATTGATTTATTTCTAATACGGGTTTTCTGATCATTATCGTATATTGTCTCCAGGTAGGGGGTTGTATCCTTATTTTAAGTACTAATTTTACTTTCTAGATGGGGCTTTGTCATACATGGTGCCATCGAAGGACACCCGTGTGGGATTACCACAGCTGCAGTACAAACAATAGGGCAACAACAGTACTCTGTCAGTTTTTGAAAGCAACATCTTACTATGGACTACCATCAAGAGTCAGATCAGACCATGGGGATGAAAACATGCTGCTTGCTTTATGCATGCATCTAGTTCAAGGGCTGGAACACAGAGGCTTCATAACAGGAGAATCAGTTCATAATCAGCGCATAGAACGCCTTTGGCAGGATGTATTTTTGCATGTGCTGCAGCATTTCTACCATACATTCTACTGTCTGGAGGACGCAGAGAATCTTAACCCAGATAATGATATCCACAGACTTTCTTTACATATTGTATATCCATCTGAGATTCAAAGGAGGCTGGAACAGTTCAGACAGGCTTGGTACCACCATGGTTTGCCCACAGAAAGTAATCACACAGCAGCTCGTCTGTAATTCTGATGCAGAATACATTTGACAATTATTGACATTTAATCATTCTTTTGCACATTGCCATTATCACTTTATTTTAGATCTGTAAATATTTATTTATATATATATATATATATATATATATATATATATATATATATATATATATATATATATATATTTCTTTTGTGGGGAATGTTGTATTTATATAATTATGTTGTTTTTATATCTGCAGCGTGTAACGAAAATAATTTCCCACTGAGATTATTAAAGTATTTCTGATTCTGAAATAACTGTTGGGTGCGGTTCGATGAAACCTTGCAGTCAGGCCGCTGTGAGGAACTTGTAAACTTTAGTTCAGAAAAAAGGAAGAAGCATGAATACCGTCACTGTATCCCTAACCTAACCTTCGGATGTTTGCGTTTCTACCACATTTTAATTGTGCTCTGAGCGAAAGATTCCGTTTAGCAAATTTAGATGCCCAACTAAGTCAAGACGACAGACGCTCACAACATCTCTTCTATAAGAACTCCAAAGGACTGTACACATTATGCACAAACACATCAGACAGACTAGGTAATATAAAACAGCTTCTTTATTGACTCTAATGGGAAATTCTATATAGTTTGCATATCTTATGTTTCAACCTCTCCCTTACATCTGGAGCTGCTGTCTTACAGGAGTTGTCTGGACCAACATGATCTCACATATAGAACCTTCTGAAAGTATTTAGCCCCCTTGAACTTTTCAACCTTTGGCCAAATTTCAGGCTTCAAACATAAAGATATAAAACTGCATGTTTTCGTGAAGAATCAACAAGTGGGACACAATCATTAAGTGGGACGAAATTTATTCATTCTCTTTCTTTTAAAAAACACATTTTTATTTTGGCCCTCTTCTTGTGTTAAACTTCTCCCTCCTTTTGGCAAAAATATCTGTTTATTTATTTTTTCTTTGTCATTAGTGGCCATGATAAGTTCAGTTTAATATTTTTTTATGTATCAAACTTTAATTTTGAGTATTTTCTTTATTGCCATAAAGACAAACCTAGAAGAGAACATATGATGGTCTTGGATAACAATTTGTCAACTTCCTGAAAGTTGTTAAAATCTAAAACCATTTCAGAAGTTTAATGACAGAACCTGAATCATCTGGCACAGTCTTCTGATATTTTATCCTCAGGACCAGCTAAAGGCTTTTAGTAAAAAACATATGAACAGTATTTTTTAAACACTGGTACACTTTTCAGACTTGTAAAACCACGTTTTACCTTAAAATTAAGTAAAACATTAACAACAGCTGGACAAACATGCAAACCCGTCATCACCTTACAGCATAACCTTTCATAGTCACATTCGTGATCATTTAAGAAACTCCAAAGGTCGGAGCTTGCAAAATTCCCTCCATCATGTATATTCTAACAGCCTTGTAGGAGGAGTGCAGCGACAGATACAGCAGGACAACAACACTAGTATTGGCTTCTGGGTAAATTGTCTTGGTGTCATGCAGAAACTGGATTTCAGGCTGGCAGGAAAAGCCAAGTGGAGGGATGGCAGAGGCTCCAGAGGTGAACATCGAGAGAGAGGGTGGACCATCCTCCTCTTCTATAAGACAAAACAATAGAAGAATACGACTGTTAGACATGGAAAAAATACCCCTGATGTATTGTACAAAGTAATTTTAAATTTATGGAAATTGACTAAAATGCAAAAACAGACCTTTAATGTCAATCAGCCAGTCACTCCTAAAGCAGACCAATTGGTTCTCCAGAACGCGCTGATTGCTGCCCTGAGCAGAATAGGCCACTGTGGCTCATGTCCCTGGCAGTGAGGGCTTTCTCCTCACACACAGACATGTCAGAAACAACCGCTGGGTTTTTCTGCAGCTCTTTCAGTAGCCCCAGAATCTTGAAGCCCTCTGCAAACCTAAGAGGCAAGGCAAGTTTATTTCTAAAGCACATCTAATGTACAAGACAATTTCTACAAAAACCTTAAAGCAAGGTACAGAGGACATTAAAAAAAGTACATATAAAAAAACAAACATGATTAACAAACAATTTATTAAAGGAACAATAAGCATTATTTTGACACAAGGTTGTGCTTTAGCACTGTCTGTAGACCAAAACAATCATGGGTGCTTTCAAAGGCTGCCTGCACCGCGGCGTGGTGACCACTCTGCATTTCTCAGCGTATTATTAGCATGGTGGACCGCCAGGCTAATATTAACTATAGACCTAAGAACAGGTGGGTCTTTAATCTGGATTTACATAAAAATGTTTTAGCTGAGTCTGGGAGTTTGTTCCAGACATGTGGAGCATAGAAGCTGAATGCAGCTTCTTTAGGTCTGCTTCTGACTATGGGAACCGGTCCAGATTGCATCCAGATGACCTGAGAGGTCTTATGGATTTATGTTGGATCAGAAGGCCACTGATGGATCCTGGTCCTAAAACAATCAGAGCTTTATAGACCAGCAGCATAACTCAAAAGTCTGTCTTCTGACAGTGAGGGAGCCAATGGAAAGACCTCAGAACCAGACTGATGTGGTCCAAGGGTTTGTTTTTAGCTAGGGCTGAATGAGCTGCAGTTGTCTATTACAGGGGTTGGACAATGAAACTGAAACACCTCTTATTTTAGTGTGGTAGCTTTCATGGTCAAATTGGACCAGCCTGGTGGCCAATCTTCAATAATTGCACATTGAACCAATAAGAGCAGAGTGTAAAGGTCCAATTAGCAGGGTAAGAGCACAGTTTTGCTCAAAATATTGCACTGCACACAACATTATGGGTGACATACCAGAGTTCAAAAGAGGACAAATTGGATGCACATGGTCCTCCAGAATGGAGGACCATGTGCATCCAATGGTTCAAACTAGTGATGGGTCCGGCAACACCGATGCGTCGGCGCATGTGTCGAGCTCATAGAGCAAAACCCGTGTCGATGCGCGTATCGACACGGGAAAGTCACGTGACCGATACAGGAACTGTTTTGAACTGACTGACGCGCCAAACTGTTTCTGTTCCCTCTAAGCTGCACGCGTGTGCATTTGCGCACAGCAAAGATATGCTGCGCAGTAAATAAAATCCAAGTTGAACTGTAAACAAAGTAACGGTTAATAATGGTTAATTTTGAACCATGTTGCAACTCTGGTGTGATGGTGTACCACAGTCTCGCTCTTTGAGCAGCAGGTGCTGATCGGAGCGCGCCACTGATGGATGGGTTGGGCAGACGCCTTTATGGTTGGGCGGCATTGAAAGGACATGGCAGCAAAAAATTTTAATAAATAAATAAATATAAAAGCCAGTCCACAAGCATCCTCGTTCACATTATTTATTGACTGTATCTAAAAAAAAAATAATCAAATATATGTTTAATTCAAATGAAAATATAAAATAATGCAATGCAACATACAATGATTTAAATTGTATTGTGTATACTTGGTCATCAAATCAGTGTCAGTTAACTCTGTCAACCAGGTTGGCTATAGGGATTTTAAGGTCCAGCAGGTGTCAGTGTTCAGTGACACAGTATCGGCACAGTATTAATACAGTTTGGCAATGTGTTGAAACGCTTCATGACGCCTCATCGACCCATCACTAGTTCAAACATTGTATCCTGAAGGAGGTGCCGTGTATCAGGATGAAAATGCAGCAATACACACAGCAAGACTGGTGAAAGATTGGTTTGATGACCATGAAAGTGAAGTTGAACATCTCCCATGGCCTGCACAGTCACTAGATCTAAATATTATTGAGCCACTTTGGGGTGTTTTGGAGGAGCGAGTCAGGAAACATTTTCCTCCACCAGCATCACGTCGTGACCTGCTGGCCACTATCCTGCAAGAAGAATGGCTTAAAATCCCTCTGACCACTGTGCAGGACTTGTTTATGTCATTCCCAAGACGAATTGACGCTGTATTGGCCGCAAAAGGAGGCCCTACACCATACTAATAAATGATTGTGGTCTAAAACCAGGTGTTTCAGTTTGATTGTCCAACCCCTGTATATTTAAATGGTAGATCTGTAAACATGCTGTTACAATAATTAGGCTGACTGCAGATGAATGAAGGACTAGTTTCTCCAGGTCCTGGAAAGTAATCACACATTTCATCTGATATTCTTAAGGCTGATTTTGTAATTGCCTTAACTTGTTTTTTAAAATTTAGGTCTGAATCTGTCACTAAATCCAGATTTCTGGCATGGTTGGTGGTTTTTAGAAGTATAGATTAATATCCCTGTCCATCAATCTTACTGATAAAAGCACCATAACACAACTATGCTAACAGAAACATGGAGGAACCCATTTTTTCCCCTCAGATCTTATGACAACATCAACACCTTTGTTAAGATAAGAGGGTGTGAATATTTTACTGGTCGTGGGCAACTCTCATAGGTCCGTTGACAATAAACTTGACAGCGGAGCGAACTAGGGAGTCCTTATTTCTCCAGTTTGGGACATGCCTAAAGCCGGGCGTACACTGTACGAGTTTTTGCCCTATTTGGGCCGATTCTTCAGTCGTGCGGGCATTTTTTGAATCGGCCGAATTTCAGCTTGATCGTAGAGGGGGGGAGGAGGGGGGACTGGCTTCTCACGACTACCTCCCGATCAGGAATCGGACGATCGGTGAAAATCAAACATGTTTGAAATTCAGTCGGCTGTCGTGAGGTTTTTGTGAGCGCATCCTGCTGTTCAAGCAGAGCTACGAGGGGGCGCCCTCCCCTCCTCTCCGTCCCCGCCAGCGGAGGGAGGGAAGCGGGCGTCCCTGAAGCGACCTCCGCCCGGCCCGCTCGCGGGGGCGTTGGGGAGGGCGGCAACGCGCTGGCCGCCTGTTTCGGCACTCCTCCGCGGTCCGCCGCCTGTTTCGGCACTCCTCCGCTCGCGCGGGGGGGGGGAAGGAGGGGGGGGGTGCGGGCCGGGCGACCTGCCGTGCCGCGCGGCCGCCGGTGCGTCTCATCCCTCCTCTCTCCCCTCCGTTCCCCCGACGCCCGGTGCCTCCTGCGTGCCTCGCCAGAGCTGGGCTCGAACCCCTGCTCTGGGTCCCTGCCACCTACCGTCGCTCGCCTGCCTCTGCCACCACAGCGAGCGGTCCCAGAGGGGACACGACGTACAGTGTGAGCACTCCGGTCGCGTCCGGGCGTCGCGCCGCACAGATCGTGAGCGGTGAACTTTTTAAACCCCGCGGTTCCGTCGCACAGTTTGAGATGTATATAAGTACCACGACTGAAAAACTCGTACAGTGTACGCCCGGCTTAAGGCAACCCTTGATGCTAAGGCTGTCTGCTGCTTCTTCAACGGCAAAATTAGCCTCATTGGTGGTTTCACCTTCTTTTGTCTGAATAAAGATGAATACACATGAGTCCACCCCGCCTCTCCCCCAGTGACCGCTGGAGATAGGCACCAGCAACCCCCGCCACCCCATCAGGGATTAGGCGGGTCTGAAAATGGATGGACGGACACATGAGTCTCACCAATAAACTCATGCTAAGTGCATGTCTTTGGACAATGGAAGGAAACCGGTGTGCCTGAAGGGGGCCACATATACACAGGGAGAACATGCAAACTTAACACAGAGGCTGTTGAGCCTCATCTGTGGTAGGCCCACCTTATCCAGGACTAAGCATTTTAAAAAGTATTGAAGGTGACAAATGACAGTTTATACTCATACCTTGATTAGCTGCTCCCGGAGTTTGTGATCATGCAGAACTTCTGGTCTGAAAGGGGCCTATGGAAGCCCGCAAATTGCTGACTGAGAAAAAAAGTTGGGGAACTCCTCCACGGACAACACAGACTGTAATAATTTTTACTACAAAGTAGTACAACTTTGCTTTGCTGCAGAAGAAACATAAAAGGATGGTTAGTTAAATGACTACCCAAGACTAAATTCCTCTGCTTAAAATAGACTGAATTCACTAGAATGAGGAAGGCATGATTAAAAACGAACCCTGACATACAAAATACCCTAGCACTAATATGTGACGTTTATTTGATGGCTGGCTGGAGAAATACTCATGTCCACTCCACTGATCAGCTAAGACAAAATGGCTTTTAGGGTAACTCTGAGAGATGGGAAGAGGAGAAAGATTAACTGTAATGTAACAATTCTATAATCTCATTTTAAAAGTTTTGGTTTTTTGTGACCAGAAGTTCAATTCAATTTATTTAAATGTTATTTATATAGTGCCAATTCACAACACAACCTTGTATAGGCATATTGAAATTTTAGATATCTGAAATTCCAATTTAATTCGTCATATAATCAGTAGTGGATATATGTAATGTCATTTCTACTAGTAGAAATATATTTTTGATGTCAAGAATTATATATCTGGATATCTAGAATGTTTTATTTATTTTTTATATCTGAAATGATGATGACTAGTATTGACTGGATTATGGAGATCTGAAATTAGATTTCATCCTAGTCGGAATTCAGTTTTAGACATCCGGAATGTTTATTTTAGATTGGAAGAATGTTATTGTAGATGTCTGTAAATAAAAGCCCTATACACATGAATGGGGAAAGTGACGTAATTTGTACTACTTTGAATTATATTCAAGATATCTGAAATATTCATTTTAGATAGGACAAATGTTATTGTAGATGTCTGAAATGTAAATTTTGACTAGGAAGGAATGTATTTGAGATGTCTGGTATACATATTCAGTCAAGCTAATAAATGTTAAAACGGCCTGCCATACCAGCGCAGTACATGGCACTTGGCCGACACGGGACCCAGCGATAACTGTATGGGGGGGAGAGACGCATGCACCTCGACTAACAGCAGCTTAAGCAGCCTATATCCCGCTCTCAAGATAAAAGCATCTACAAAACAGGCAGCGCTGTGGCCACTTTACTCAGTGTAACACAGTAGCTCTCTAGCACATAGCAAGCTGCTGCGTGGGGGCCATAGGTTCGCCCACTTTGCTTGCCTGTCTGAAAATATTTAGACATCTAACCTCACACCATTACAAACATTTCTCAACGTGAACTAAGTTAGTAAGCGTACAATTTATTGTAAATAGCAACAGAATAGGCTAACAACATGACACCAATTATTTTCAACCTGTTTCATCTACTTACCGACAACTTCACCGCTGTTCCCTCTTGCTGGTAAAAAGCTGTCTGGCCTGGGGAGTGCCGAACAAGACTTCTTTGTCAGAAAGACGTCGTTGGTTTAGACACTTGTCAATCAAACATGTCTGACCAATAGAGAAGCACCCGCCCACCGCGGTACGTTTGTGTCAAAATGATTCAATCGAAAAAATTTGAACTTCAAAACTTTTTGAGCTTCAAAAAAAAAAGTGATTCAAACGAAAAAATCTGAACTTCAAAACTTTTTTCACTTAAAAAAAAAGATTCAATCAAAAAAAATTGAACTTTAAAACTTTTTTCTCTTCAAAAAAAAGTTATTTCATCAAAAAATTTTGAACTTCAAATTTTTTTTTCTTCAAAAAAAAAACAAAAAAAACAACGAAAAAACACATTCTCTTCAATACTTTTTTATTGACGGATAAATTTTTTTTTTGCATTTAATTTATTTATTTTTAATTGAAAATATTTTTTTTGATTGAAACAACTTTTTTGGAATTGAATGATTAAGACACAAATGTCCTACCCATGTATACCCCAAACGCAAAAAAGATTACTTCAATCAAAGAAAACATTTTCAATTAAAAAAAAAGTGTTCAAATGCAATTTTTGGAGTCTCAAATATTTTATTTGCATTCAAAACTATTTTCTATGATTGAAAACGTTTATCTTTTGATTGAAGTGACTTTTTTTTATTGATTCCCTTGTTTGTTTGTTTGAAGCAACTTATTTTTTGATTGAATGATAAAGACACAAATGTCCTACCCATTTTATGGTCCAATCAAAAAACAATGCTACTTCAATTAAAAACATTGCTTCAAACAAAAAAAACGGACTTCTATCAAAGAAAACATTTTCAATCAAAGAAAATCAGTGTTCAAATGTATTTTTTTGAGTCTCAAATATATTTTTGGATTCAAATACTTTTTTTCTTTGATTGAAAAGTTTTTTTTAATTGAAGTGAATTTTTTTTAATTGAAAATATATTTTTTGATTGAAGCAACCTTTTTTTGATTGAATAATAAAGACACAAATCTGCCTTCATACAAGAGTAAACTCAAATGTAAAGCTGTCAACAATGTGAAGCCACACGAGCCAAGTTAACGAAACATCAACACCGGTCATTATGGAGGAATTTATTATTATTATTATTATTATTATTATTATTATTATTATTATTATTATTATTATTATTATTATTATTATTATTAAAATCCCACTGACTAAAACGTTTGGACATTCAGAGTGATTCACTTCCACAGCGGTGTTTTAATTTGAAGACAAAGCGGAAGTTGCGCGGTCCGCCTAGAAGAAAAACTTAGCCAGTGAGTTTGACAAGTTTGCGTGAAGCGCAGCGTTTCCTCGTACTAGTTTTCTGAACGCAAGCAATAGAAAAAAGGATTTTAGTCGAAGGCTCCCGGATCTCGTTATTCAGCATAAATGCCGACTTCTCCGGCGTTGGGTGCCTTCTGTGTTCCTTGGTGAGTCCTCGTTAAAGGCGTTATGCGTGTTGATTTCTCTCACACCTCTCTGCTTCCTGCTGTACCGTTACACCACAACCTGCTGCTGGAACTCACTTTCATGGTGGCTTTTTTTATATTACATTTATTATTATCCCGTATTTGCTCTTTTTCGTGCTATCGCTGTAGTCATTTAGGCATAAAAGTGCGTCTGACCCAAAACAACTGACCGAGCGCTATTCTAGTCCTTCCACGCTGTTTGGCTTTTGCTTCCTGCTTTTCGAAGCTTCCTCTGCTGATGCAGAAAGAAGCAGAAGGGAAACTCCACCGATGTCTTAATGTTTCAGTGTAAGCACTTCTGGAATGAGGGCTGCAGTCATAACCAAATGAGTTGATCATTGTGTTCTAAATAGTCACTAAAAGTCCATCACTCTGATCCAGGAATTCAGATACACTTTAATTCAACTTCTCATATCACATATAAAGGCAGACCTCTCAACTTTTTTAGAAAGTTAAGAGTGAGATTATGTTAAATTTCGCCAGCCGGGGGGTCCAGTCAGTTCCATTTCATTTTTATCCGGACATGGAAGTAGACATGTATTACTTTTGTTAAAACGTGAAAGAGAAGTGTTGTTCAGTTAGTGGGTTAAAAAAAAACACAACCTTTTTTTTAGGAATGGAGAACTGCTATTTTTATTTTATTTTATTAAAGAGTACCACTTATGCAGAGTGTCTCAAGGCTCCAAGCTTGGCCTCTTCCTCTTCTCTCTTTACTCCTTCCCTTAGGAGTTAGTGCTACCAGAAAAACGAGAGCACGTTTCTCCAGTTTAGGCAGCAATTCATTGGCTACTGGTTCACATTCGGATTGATTTTAAAATTCTTTTATTTGTTTTAAAATATCTTCATGGCCTTGCTTTCCAGTATGTGTCAGACAAGCGTCATCTGCGCACTCCCTCTGGTTTGCTCAGGTCTGCAGATCAGTTTTATTTTACTCTTTCAAAAAACAAAGAGTGCAAAGAGGTAACCGCACTTTCTCTGTGTTTGCACAAAACTCTGGATTCAAAACTGTAGCTTTACATATCAGGCAGGCCATTTCACTTTCTGGGTTTAATGTTCTCTTAAAAATATATTTTTTTGGCTTTTAACCCAGTTTCAGATGTTAGCTTTTGAAGTTTGTATTGTTTGTTTTTGTGGATCTGCATTTTATTTTACATTTTGCTGGCTTTAATTTTTATTCTGTTTTGATATCTGCATTATTAGATTCACATCTAGGCAATGAAAACGCACCCGCTTATCAGTAATCTATGGGTTTGTTTATAGCACACAGGGGCTCATGCTGCGTCTTTTAGCATGATCCAGCTGCTGATGTTTTCTCTCTTTTCCGTTCCATGCACTTATAGACTGTTACAGTTCATAACCAAGTGAATTTCTCCAATGTGAGATCAATAAAGCTCATCTTATCTTATCTTAACCATTGTCATCACCATTCACAGTGACAGGTTTAACATGTTTGTGAAAGTGCCCTTGTGTATGTAAAGTTTATCCAAAAGTTTATCCAAAAGAAAAATGCTCAATAGTGGTTGTGAAGAGCCAAAGATCCGCCCCCCAGCATATTCCAAGAAGTAGCCACCAGGGGTCCGTTCTTCGTACGTTGCTTAAAACATCCGAGATCAAGTGACACATCCAAGATGATTTCATCCGGCTAACCATGATCCGGCTAATTGGGTTCTTCGAACACACCTGTTGTTTATGATTAGTATGGCTGGATTGAGTTATCTGAGATAACTGCGCGTTCATGCGTTTGTTTAAAAAGGGAAATGTGTTGATAGTAGAAACAATGATCAGCAACGCTGCTATTGGCTGTTCAGCATGGCCAAAGAACGCCCACAGATTTTCTCTCAAGCAGAACAAGAGAACACCCCCCGTTAATGGGGAGTTTTTCTTTCCACTGTCGCTCCATGCTTGCTCAGTATGAGGGATTGCTGCAAAGCCATGTACAATGCAGACGACTCTCCCTGTAGCTCTACGCTTCTCCAGGAGTGAATGCTGCTTGTTGGGACTTTGACGCCATCAACTGGTTCCCTTTATATAGGACATTTTTGACCACTCTGTATAATCTGGCTCCGTGTCAACTCTATGAAAGAGATCAAATAGGTATTCTTGTGTCATGAAAGGCCTTCTGTCTTCTATACCAACTTGAGTAGTTCAAAGGTTGCATGTAAATGAATATCTGTGTTAGTCATTTAGCGGTCTGTTAATACAACCCATATATCAAATCCACTTGTGTTTCTGATTCTGCTATAGAAAGCTGTCAGGCTGACGGTTGGTAAAGACATTCCTCTAGATCGGGGCTGCTTCAGTAAAAGGCTCAGTGTAAGAACTATGCTAAAAGCCCATTATATTTCCTGTTATATGGGGTAAATAAGCTTGAAATAAAAACAGTAACTATATGTTGAAGCGTTTTTTCAGAAAACACATATCAATATTGAATTTCAGAAGGTACACAATACCCTAATTCTGCAATGATCTGGTCTGTGATTGATTGATTTGATTGATTGATTCATTAATTCATTCATCGGACTCGTAGTCCATAAAAAAACAAAAATACACCACAACATATATAATAATTACTATGAAAATTACTATGAAAAATGGAGACTTTCTTATTTTGAAAACATCCGTCAGCTTTATTATTATTATTTATTTATTTTTTTGTCTGTCGGTCGGTCGGTATATATATCCCAATTCTTCAATAAAAGGCTTTCTTAACTATATAGGCTTTTATTTTGTAGAGGGTTTAGGTCTAATTTTCAGAGTCCAGTGGGGTTTTCTTTTAAGGACTGGTTTACATCCATTAGGGATATAGAGCTTACTTTTCTGCAACTGGGTACTAGGTGCATCTTAAAGGGTTTTATCTATGAGAATCTAATAACTTTATTTTAAGTCTTAAAGACTGAAGTTGCAGAAATCTGTTTAGACCCACTTGGAGCTTCTCACCTTACATAGTCATTACCGGACAAAAACATGGCTGTGGCTCTAATTTAAACAGCACCTGGTGCATTTCTACTACAATGTTTTCCACTAGTGGGAATCCTTCTTCTGCTGCTTTGTGGCCTAAATCTGTAGGTGCGTGTCATTCTGCTGAGTACTTGTCAGTTTTACGCGAAAGGGCCTCAGCTTTTTCCTCCCCCTGTAGAGGCCATGCTCTCTGTCACTGAAATCGGGATGGGACAGGTTTGACTGAAAGCCGTGAGACCTAGAGACATCGTGTGAAAGCAGAAGCGCGAGCCTACAAGCTGAGCGTCAAGAGCGGATTCCCCCAAAAATAGAACGCCTCCCTCCTCTCTGTCATCTCAACTTGTTCTTTTTTTTTTTCCACCCCAAAGTTTGCGGTGCTTAAATGCTACATTAGGAGAAAAGCGTAGCAGGGGTGAACGTACCGTCCTCTCTACCGCAGAGAACAATAAGTACAACTTTGGTTTTGGGGGCAAAGTTTGACCAAGCAAAGCCTCGAAAGCAGGGAATTCTGATGATCGCCAATTCATTCAACGCCATTCATTCCTGTGGAATTTGTAGATTTGGTTTTCGGCGGATTACGTCGCCATGGTGATCCCAAAACGGTAATAGGAATAAAAGTACGCATGTTTTTTTGGTTCGGTTTGCATCAGCGTAGATGGAAGAATAATCAAGGGTCCAGTTTGGCAGTGGTGAATAATGGGAGCTTCCATTCGTTGCTATGGCAGCTAGTTAAAGCTACAGAGACCTGCTGCTGGATTGGATGCAGAGCCTCAGAATATCAAATGTTCTGCAAACGGGACGAATGCGACAGACTGGTTTGGGCTCGGTTCAGCAGTCTTCTTGATTAAAAAGCAGATTCTGTGTGAGATTAGCCCGAAGAGATAGTGTCTGGAGCTCGAAGCATTTTGCATCAAGAACTGGTCAACAGTTTTCAGCTAACCAGGAGGAGAGACGTGTGGAGAGCTATGCAAAACACTCCTACACCGAACGCTACATTAGAAAGCAGAATAAAGTTTTGGTTGGTGGGGAATGTCCGTATTTTCTGTTCCTACTACCAGATGAATTGCTGTGTGATGTTTCACAGTGGAACACAGCAGTGGGTCTGCAAAATAGACCCCATGTTTTGGGTTTTGTTTAAATAGCAGCGAAAATCCCAGAATAATAACTGATGCTTTTTATTGGCGCACACTCCGGATGAAGAAGTGAGCAATCCGAGCTCTGCAGCAACAATCCCCAGGTTGACACACAGACAGTGGTGCTTCTATAAGCTGAGATAACAGCCAGTGATCAGCAGTACAAAGGGGATAACGGCAGGACTGGCTATGACCCATAGAACCAGAGAAATATATATTAGTTACGACTGAGAATGACTCGATCTGGGCTCCAGAATGGAGTTAGAGACGGATCAGATCTTTGCTCTCCATGGCAACAAGATGTTTGCATGATCACAGGTAATAATTAACCACCTGTTGTGTCCAAGCTAGGCAATGGACCGGCAGCAGTTCCAGGTGAGCGACGAAGAGCGCGACGTGGCACGGGAAGAAAGCCGCAGGAGGAGGAGAAAGAAAGCCATCACCTCTTCCTCCTCCGCCTCCATGGATCAGGTCAATGTCGAGTTTGTGCTGCCCACAGCAGCGCGGGGTGGGAGCGGCCCCGACTCTCTGCTGCTGGAGGTCCCCGGGAACTGGACCGTGGAACAGGTTGGGGACGCTGAGGGGGGGGGGATTCCCAGTGACATAGATTGAAACTTTCGGTGCATACTTTCAAAGATCTGTCGCCTGTTCCTTGTCTTCCAGGTGAAAGCCCAGGTCTGGATGAAGGCGGTGTCTTTAAGCCTCTGTCCCGACTTCTACCAGCGCTTCTCTCCGGACCACTGCATCCTCCTCTACCAGAAGAAGGGCACTGTGTGCGAGATCTATGACAAGCACCAGGTCTTCCAAACTCTGGACTGCATTCGTTACTGGAGAGGTACTGCTTGCCTGCTGGACCCAGACACACCAAACAGTTGCTCTCTGTCTGCAGTGGTGCCTTAACACTTTTTTATGTTTCCTGCCACTGATCAGGTTAGGTTGCAATATGTATTTTCAGAGAGATTTGCCAGATGATGAATGCTCTTACAGTAATGGCTTTGTACTCTCTGCATCACTGCTTATTACTAAGGTTGAAATTTCCTAAAAACCTTAAATCTGAAGAGTTGTTTCCAGATTAAGCTTTAGGCATTGTGACTCACTTAAGGTTTGAGTAGCTTTAGTCCCTGTATTTCATCAGTATAAACTGAGTCACCAATGACTGATTTAGCAATATCCTTTTAGCAGCAGCTGATATTTAGTCCCAGCAGGAGCTACTGCAGAAAAAGGTCTTGCGTTTCTAAACGTTTTCCTGACTTTACACGTCCAGCTACAGGGGCTCCATAAAGGCATGTTTTTGCTGTTGCTAGCAAATATTTTCTGTCAACACTGTCAGCAGAAGGGCAAGGCTATTGTGAGCGAACATGTACGTTTCCTCTGTCCTCTGATATCACTCATATATAATCCGATTTGTACATATATGAGTATAAAGTTACTTGTTAAGCGTTATGCTCTAACGCAGGGTTTTGTTTTGCACCTCGTAACGTATAAGGGACCGGTTTCAGCTGTCCACACGAATAGCGGTGGGAGCCGACCGTGCAGAGCATGTTACATGACACTAACAGATACAAACATCAGTACAGTCCATTTTTCACCATTAACATTATTGTAAAGGGTAAAAATAGCTTCCATTAGAAAGTATACACAGCAAAAAGGGAACAAAAACTTAGTAAAATTTTCTTGAAATCGGTGTATTTGCCATTGATTTGACCAAATAAAAAACATTATCTCTCAATGGAATAAGATTTCTGCACTTAAAATACTAACAACTCATCTGCATCATCTTATTTCAAGTGCAGTATATCTAATTGTCTTATTTTAGGGCTCCAAATACTCCTTCCTCTGGCAGATAATCTTATTTACCTGCTCAAATGCACAACAAATACACTAATCTCAAGAAACTTCTACTAATTTTTAGATCCCTTTTTGTAGTGTATCCCAGATGTAATAGATTAAGAGAAAACATGGATTCTATAAGAAATTTTACAAGAAGTAATGATATAGGTAGGGATTTTATTTTTTTATTGAAACAGCAAATAACTTGTCTGGGTTTCAGAATCAACAAGAGTGCATTGAATGATGGATCAGATTGCGTCAGGGACTCCTAATGCTGATCACTAAAGATCGATTGGGACATCGCTAGTCTGAGCAGACATGGCTTCTTTCAACTACTTGAGCTGACCCCGTTGCATGATCACTAGACTGTCCCCCTAAGAACTTCACACCTCCTATTTTTTATTTTTTTGTGTGTTGCAACAGCTCTGAAGAAAGACGTGGGTCGCATCCAGCTGGCTCCCCGTCCGCAGCAGTCAGAGGAGTCCCAGCAGTACCAGCGCTACCTCAACTACCTGATTGGCTATGACGTGACCGACGTCAGCAACGTTCATGATGACGAGCTGGAGTTTACTCGCAGAAAGCTGCTGACGCCGCGACGCATCGAGTTGTCAGACCGGGACTCAAAACTTTACTCCATGGACCCCTGGGTCACCTGGAAGCCAGTGCCCGAACACCTCCTCTCCAAGGTGGGTTCACATCACCAAGTTCTGAACTACATTATGCGTCTTCCATCGTCCTCTCCTAACCTGCAACATTGGCACATTGACACAAAAATGACACGCTGATTGTTTTGGACTTGTTAATGGTAAAGCTTTACGGCTCGCAGTATTCTGAAACGCACACCGGTGATGTTGTCTCATCAGCTAAGAAGTGTACACTTCCCACTGCATGCCCACTATGAAGTAGGAATGCGTACTTGTGACCTGCAGGACCCTGCGGTTAGTGCTAACACCTTTAGTGTAGTGCAGCAGCACGACTAAATCTAATTTCCCTGTTATGTGGGCAGCTTTGAGTGGTGCTGTTCTAAAATAGTTGGTAACGTGCGTCACTCTTCTAATACGCTCCACAATGGCTTTCTGGGCAATTAGAATGTTTTTTCCTGTAGATTCAGGGACTGGAATTGGGAAATGAAATGTATTCATGATAAAGATGATTCTTGGTCATTTAGAAATGCCTAATTTACAGGATTTTCTTTGGAATTGCTGCTCCGCAGCTGACAAATCAAGTTCTATATTAATCTGTCTTATTTGTGCTTCCTGTTCTCATTCATTCTCAGGTTAATAATGGTTATATCCTGGTTGTGATCCATGTCAGCACTTCCAGCCAAACCATCAAAGTCTCCATTGAGGACACTCCATCACAGGTAGAGAAAATGCAGTTCCTGTTTGATTAGCATACCATTTCCTGTACTGTATGTTCATTTTTTTCTCTTGTTTTAGGTATTAGGGAACTTCTTTGCAAAAACGGCTAATAAAAGGGTTTTGTTGGGAATCCCTGAAAACATGAGCGAGGAGGACTTTGTTCTCCGGGTGTGCGGCAGGTATGAAATGTGTGGGGCACTCCTTGGGATATCTGCCATGGGGTCAGTGTGATCAAGTTGAATCTGCACTTGTTTTTGTGTCGGCACATAGAGAGGAGTATTTGTATGGAGAGAGAGCTTTGCAAAGCTTTAACTGGATCCGCCAGTCCCTCAAGAGCGGAGAGGAGATCCACCTGGTTCTGGAGACTCCACCTGATCCTGAGCTGGATCATGTGCAGAGGGAGGACTGGGCCCAAGTGGATGATTGCACAGGAGTTACAGGTTACCACTTTAATCAGTGCTGTTTATTTGTACTCAATGTGGCTCAGTATGATCTACTTCTGCTCTTTCATTTGGAGCGCTACACGGTCACATTTTAGGACCTCTGCTTTTTTCCATGTGTATGTTGCCACTTGGAATATAACCCAGCACAAAGTCAAATTCATTGTAATACAGAGGATTTATGTATTTATTTAGTCGCCTTCAACTTGTTCAGAACCCAACAGCTCCTCCTTTAACTATCCACAGCAGATCCTTCAGGTCAGACAGTCAACATTTGCTCACGGTTGTATGGACACCTTTTTCTGCAATAATTGAAGTTACCTTTTTTAAATCAAAGTTTTTTTTGTCTTTTAATGCTATTATTACTTAAAACTGCAGTGGTGCGTCTGGCTTCATTGTTGTTGTGTGTGTGTGTGTGTGTATATATATATATATATATATATATATATATATATATATATATATATATATATATATATATATATATATATATATATATATATATATATATATATATACCGTTTGATTAATTGGCCGCTGATCCAAATCAATTTCTAAACATTTTTCATAGGTACCCACGAACAGTTGACCATTGCTGAGAAGGACCATGAGCGAGTGTTCACCATCTCCATGTGGGACTGTAACAGGAAGTTCAGAGTGAAAGTGCTTGGAATTGACATCCCGACGCTCCCCAAACTTCCAGAGTTCACTGTCTTTATTGAGGCCAGCATCTTCCATGGGCAGCAGCTTCTAGCGCAGGTTATTTGCATAGATCTACGAGACTTATATGCACACAAAAGAGAACGTCCGATACTATAGATTGCTTAAAAAAGAAAAAAAGACGCGTGTTGTTTTACTAGCAGTTCTTTACTTACTATATGTATCCCTTGAACTTTTTTCAGATTTTGCCATGTAACAACCACAAAGCTCAACGTGTTTTTGGAAGTTCATGTGACCAACACAAATGTGGAAGGACGTTTTTACAAAAAAATCCGAAAAGTACCATTTTTATTCTGCTTCTTTTTGACATTTCAAAATATAATCCGGTGCATCCAATATCTCCTATCATTAGGGTTAGATTGAATGGAAAGGGTTAATGCAGGATTAGGTTCTAAAACACTCACAACTACTCTACACTTTTAGCCATCATTAAATTAGTGGCAACAAGAAAGCCACAATAGTTTAGGTTTGCATCTTGTCTCAGCATACGCTCACGTGAACACACCATCCCCATTGTGAAACGTGTTGGCAGCAGCATCTAGCAGACGCCCGCCATCTAATCTAACCGAACATGAGGGTTTTTGTTCAAACATTTCAGTTTTCAAGTTGTGAAAAGCTAGTGGAGACATGCACCAAAAGATCTGCAGCTGTCACTGAACATAAGGTTGTTTGATATCGCACTGCTCATGATACAAATGCACTCCACACTTTTCAGATTTTCATTTGTGTGAGTATAAAAATGAATTATTGTTTCGTTTTCTTTTTCACTTTGTCTTTGCAGTTATGCCCTACATTGTGTTGGCCCATCACATAAAGTTGCAATAAAATACATTGGTTGTAATCTGATTAAATGTGTAAATATGCATGAATGCATTAAAAAGGCATCGTACGTATAACAGAACGTATGTTGCTGGGACATGATTCAGGCACAGCCAGAGGTTCCTGCTCCGTCTTCACTAGAAACCATAAGCCACCGTCAATTCTTCCTGTTAAACACCTTAAAATGTAAAGCAGGCTGCAATTCTTAGTTTGCATGACCAGCTTATTCATTTGGGATGCGGTGGAAGGACAATAAACACTGGGGCTGATAGCAGTGATGTAAGATTTAAAACATTGTGCTCTGTTTCCCGTGAACAACATTTGAATCTTGGATGTAAATGCGGCCGAGTCATTTTAAAGGGACTGTTCAGGTTTCTCAAGGTTATGAGTAGCGAATGTGTTGCCCTGAATGACCTCAGTGAAATCTTTCAGGAAAGAACAACCTCCAAAACATTTAATGAAGAAGTGCTGTGGAACTGCTGGCTGGAGTTTAACATAAAGATCAGGGACCTGCCTAAAGGGGCACGCTTGAACCTGCAGGTAACTTCTGTCCACCACCATTACTGCTCTGCCTCAGTGGCAGCTCATTTTACCCTATAATACACTTTTTAAATATATTACTGAAGATATGTAAGCAGGGGTCCATAAAATGTGAGAAGCCATATTAGATCATAGGACAAAGAATAAGGAGGATTTAGTTGTTTGTTTGAAGGGATCGATAGTTCTGCAAGCATATTGAGGCCTTTGAATATATTTAGGTGATCTGTGGGAAGCAACCCCAAACAGCCAACTCCAAGGGAGGCTCCTACCACGAAAATACCGCCGTAACCTACAGCCTTGAAGGTAAAAGTCTTGTTAAAATCTGTCATTATTAACAAGGGAACCCTGCCATGGGAATATTCATTTAGCTTGTTGTCCGTTTTTTCATTTATTTAGCCAAGACCAAGAACCGCCTCCTGTACTATGTCAACCTGCTCCTGATCGACCACCGCTCCCTCCTGCGCCAAGGCGAGTTCATCCTCCACATGTGGAAGATGCCCGAGAAGAGCGAGGAGAGCAGCAGCAGCATCAACGCCGACAAGCTGACCTCTGCCACGAACCCAGACAAGGCCTCCTCCATGGCCATTGCCATTTTATTGGACAAGTACTGCTACCCGGTGGTGCTGCCCAAAAGCAGGGAAGTGGGCAGGGACTGCGTGGTCGGCAGCGAGGAGGGTGACGCCGGGGAGAGAGGCCAGAGAGAGATGCCGAACCACCTGAAAAAGCAGTTTGAGGCGATCGTGTCCACTGATCCCTTACATCCGCTCAGTCCGGAGGACAAAGAGCTGCTGTGGCACTTCAGGCATGAGTGCATGCGGGATCCCAGGTACTTACATCCCAAACATATTGTACTGTAATTGTTTTTCTGCTTAATTCAATTAGTAATCTTGTGTAGAGCATACCCAAAGCTGCTGGGCTCAGTCAGATGGGGGAAACAGGAAGACGTTCTGGCAACTCATCGTCTGTTGGAACGCAGCTACGCATGGGACACCAGGTAAACTGACTGTGTCCAGTAGAAATTGATTTGTAGCGTAACGTGACGGCACCTGCTAGACCTGCTGACGTATAGGTGCTCCTCAGTGGTCTGGATGTCGGTCTGGCAATGCAGCTGCTAGACTGCCACTACTCGGACGCCCAAGTTCGTTCCATGGCAGTTCGCAAGCTAGAGACACTGGAGGACGATGACGTACTCAGGTATCTTCTCCAGCTGGTCCAGGTGGGTTTTATTTCATTTCGTCATCTTTACCATTTTGGTATTAATCTCTGAACAGCCAGTAAATATCAACCACCAAAAAGCTGGTGTCAGACAGGAGCCTTACACAGTTTGAAAACCAGTGTTACATGGATCTAAACCTTAGAGAATCAAACTGAGTAAAACTTTCCAATCTTTCAACTATGAGGAAAATCAAAGGGGTCTGATAGTTATTCGCCAAATTTAGAAAATGTGTCAACCTTTCCGTTGTCCTCTCAGTGTCCAGCACCTGTCAAGTTGAGGTGAGGCAATCTTCACTGGTACAGATTGTATTGCCTAATATGAGATTAAACTATGTAATCCAACCCCGCGACCCCATGAGGGATTAAGCGGTTTGGAAAATGGATGGATGGGTGGTCATGTTTGGTGTGCATGGCTTTTCCAAAAAAAAGCATAGCAGTCTGTCTTATCCGGTGGTCAAACTGTGTTATTTTCCTTTTGCATCGTGCCTTCCTACACAGCTGAAACAGAAGGCCAATAGGCAAAAGTTTGGTAGGGTAATGGGTCTTTTAAGAGTACTTGTAAATGTCGTGTTCTATAACTACCTTAGTCTGTATTGACATCCTGACTGCCTGCTGTGACAATTTCAGGACGGAACCATTGCTTGGTTTTCCACAGGCAGAGAACCTGTGGACAGATATCCTAACGTCACATGTTTGATTTCTAATTGCGGTTTTAACAACCGTCTGGGTTTGTTTAGACTCTTCATGATGCCGGAGATTTTAGTTGCTGGTCATTTTGCGCTTTTTTTGTATAAGAAATCCAGTTCCCTGCTATGGGATGTTTGTCCTGACTGCTGTGGATACTAAGTAGTGGTAATGTCGCTATATCCAATGTGTGCTTCTGTGCTTTTTTGTTTCTCTTGTTGTGTCTCTGTTCTGTCTTCTGTAACCCCAGTCGGTCGAGGCAGATGACCGTTCATACTGAGCCCGGTTCTGCCGGAGGTTTTTCCTTCCCGTTAATGGGTGGTTTTTCTTCCCACTGTCGCTTCATGCTTGCTCAGTATGAGGGATTGCAGCAAAGCCATGTACAATGCAGATGACTTTTCCTGTGGCTCTACGCTTCCCCAGGAGTGAATGCTGCTTGTCGGGACTTTGATGCAATCAACTGGTTTCCTTATATAGGACATTTTTGACCAATCTGTATAATCTGACCCAATCTGTATAATATGATTGAACTTGACTTTGTAAAGTGCCTTGAGATGACATGTTTCATGATTTGGCGCTATATAAATAAAATTGAATTGAATTGAATTTGAATCCTAGATCAGGTAATAGCAAGTTCATGTATAAACTTGGCACAAAGATGTGCAAGCTGACAAATTTTAAGGCTTCGCCTTTCTCATTCAGACTTCACAGACTTGTGGATAAAGTCAGCAGACTCGCAACTCACTTTCGCCTTCCAACGTGGTTCCAAAGTTAACTCTGTGGTCAGCTTTGCATGAGCAAGAGTTATCAGCGGAGGCCAACACGCTGGCCTCTGCTTGGATAGGAAAATCCGACTTCCCCCTCATGCGTTTATTTCTCCCTGCTGCGCATTTTAATGATCCAACAAGGATGATTATTGAATGTTTATATCAATCTTCTCTGAAAATCTGATGCAAATCTTTCCAGAGAAGGACCGGCTGCTTTGTGAAGGTGTTGGACGGACTCAGCAGGTAGTTCATACGTCATTCTGTCTGATTTGTTTTCAAATGCTGCAAAGCCTAATCTTGGATTAAGCGCTAAACAAGAACAGGAAAATACAGTATGTAGCAAAATATGCAGGAGTGAAATCACAAAAGTTTTGATTTGACTTTTAATGTGAAGAGAACAATAGGCACTATGTTTTCACCCCCTTCATAGCTACAGTCCAAGATTTGCTCAGTCCCATTAAGCCCTCTAAAACGCTGTCTAAGGTAATATGTGAAATTCTAGGTCACCTTTAAACGTCACGTAACTTATTTAGCCTCCACATTAGTATTACCATAAACTCTGCTGGTTCTGGACTTGTTTTCTTCAAAAGATGTTGCTTTCTCGTCAACAGACAACAGGAGAACGTTTATGACAGAGTAAACATGGTCTTTGTGAGCTGTGGGTGTTTATCACTGACGAGAAAACGTTTATATTTGCCATATATTGAAGAACAATAAAGCTGTAGATGGATATGAGCTTTCTTTACTTGTTTTGATGTACTGTTGTGCAAAGAGTTTTTTTTTTTTTTATCTATCTCTGGAGTGATTTTATTACAGCTAAAACCCAAAAGAGGACAAAAGTTAGTACACCCTGCCCCTTAACAATGTAGGTTTCATCATGTACCCTCTAATATATGGTTCCTCTGTAGTAAAGCATCCCCAAACCATGACACTTCCACTTCCGTGCTTCACAGTAGGCGTGAGGTCATTTCCCTGGAATGCTGTAGTGTTATTTGCGAAGTATGTTCTCTGCTCTGGTGTTCAAATAATTCAGTTTTAGATCCATCGGTCCAAAGAACATCATCGCCCAATTCCTGGCTTTTGGCTACGTTCTTTCTGACAAACTTAAGTCATGGTTTTCCTACAGAGCAAAGGTTTCCTCCTTCCTATAAAACTTACATTTCTAGCTGTGCATCATATAGACCCATCTCACTTTTAAACACGGACGCTAAGATCCTAGCCAAGGTCCTTGCACATAGGCTAGACAGTATTCTTCCCACTATTATTTCTACAGATCAGACTGGCTTCATCAAAAGTAGACAGGGATATTTTAACATTAGGCGGCTTTTTGACATTCTCTACTCTGCTCCTTAAGATAGGCCCGAATGTGTGATTACAATCGACGCAGAAAAAGCATTCGATCGGGTCGAATGGCCTTACTTATTTGCTGTGCTAGACAAATTTGGTTTCGGCCCTGCCTTTAACTTATGGATCAAGTTGCTTTACTCCCAGCCCACTGCAATGATCCGTACTAACTCCCAAATATCAAGTCCTTTTAAATTGTATTGTGGAACCCGCCAGGGCTGTCCCTTGAGTCCCATGCTCTTTAATTTGGCTATAGAACCCCTTGCTATAGCACTCCGCAGTTGCAACAATATATCAGGTATTTGGAGGGGAGGTGTGGAGCACAGGGTCTCTCTTTACGCGGATGATCTTCTGCTGTACATCTCTAATCCAACTGACTCGCTCCCTTCTGCCCTGGCGCTGCTCAGTCATTTTGGTAGTCTCCCAGGCTATAAGCTGAACATCAGTAAGAGTGAGCTCTTCCCTATTAATGAGGCAGCACGAGCCTTGGATCTCACTAATCTCACTTTTAAATTGGAATATAACAAGTTCACCTATCTCGGAGTCATAGTTACCAAAAAGTATAAAGATTTATTCAAAGAAAATTTTGCTGTTTTACTAAATCAGATTAAAAAGTTACTATTACATTGGTCACCTTTGTCAATGTCTTTGGTTGTGTAAATTCTATCAAAATGGTCATACTACCCAAACTCCTATACCTTTTCCAAACCTTACCAATTTTTATTCCTGGCTCATTTTTCAGCAGTTGGATTCTGTCATATCCTCATATATATGGCAGGGCAAGCGCCCTCGTCTAAACAAAAGCTACCTTCAAAAAACAAAACAGCAAGGGGGACTTGCACTGCCGAATTTCCGTTTCTACTACTGGGCGTCCAACTTGAGAAGTCTTGTACATTGGTCCTTTTACTATGACCATTCTGATTGTCCTGACTGGGTTGCGTTAGAGCTCTGTCCACACAAGGACTTCTCTCCTCTGGCTGTTGTTGGCTCTGCTTTGCCTTTACGTTCTGTTGCATCATCTAACAACCCAGTGGTTAGACACTCATTGAAGATTTGGGCTCAGTTCAGGAGACATTTTGGCCTTGGCAGTTTCTCAGTTTGGAGTCCTATTGCCTCAAATCATCTTTTCAAGCCGTCTATTTTAGATTCAGGCTTCCAGCGATGGCACCAAAATGGAATAATTTGTTTTAGAGACCTACTGATAGGTGATACCATGGCCTCATTTGAACAGTTAAAAGATAAATATGCCCTTTTAAATTCTAATTTCTTTCGCTATCTTCAGATACGGCACTTTTTCACTTCACAACTGCCCAAATTCTCAACTGCTATAAAGACAGAAACCATTGATGAAATTCTGTCGCTAAATCCATCAAAGAAAGGTCTAATTTCTAAACTGTACAACATTCTGCTTGATCTTAAAACCCCCTCTGTGGATAAATCCAAGATGGCTTGGGAAGAAGACATAGGTCTCCCCATACCTGATGGCACCTGGTCCTCTGCTCTTGGACTGGTCAACTCATCTTCACTCTGCGCTCGGCATCGGTTGATCCAGTTTAAGGTGGTACATCGGGCCCATATTTCTAAGGCTAAGCTGTCATCTATGTACCCTACAGTCAGCCCTCTGTGCATCAGATGCAATCTTACAGAGGCCACTCTTTACCATATGTTCTTCTCATGTCCTCAGTTAAGCAACTACTGGAAGGCAGTCTTTAATAGATTATCTTGTACATTTAAGACCAAATTGGAACCAAATCCAGTTGCAGCCCTATTTGGGGTCCTTGAGGGCGGAGCTGTTTCAAGTGCTGACAGAAAATATTCTATAGCCTTTGCCTTACTTTTGGCACGTCGTGCAATCTTACTCAGATGGAAAGATGTCTCCCCCCCATCCTATTCACAGTGGCTGCAAGATATCATGTCCTGTCTAAAACTCGAAAAGATCAGGTACTCACTTAAACAGTCTCTTGTTACATTTTAAAATTTATGACGCCCTTTCTTGGAAACATTTCCAGCTCTCTAATAGTTCAGACATGCTCAACTGCACTGATTCTACCTAGGCGGGTCCTGAGTGTTGTGGAGTGATGATATAGTTTTGGCAGTGACGGGTAGGGTGATGGGGAAGGGGTTATTTTGTTTTATTGTATTATATCTTTGTGCTTCACTACCTGACTTGTTTCACTGTAGTTGTCATACCACTTTTTTTTATTTGTGAAGTCTATATCTCTCTTGTATGGCACAACAAACCTTTGTATGAACAACTTGTCTTATTGGCTTTTACAAGCCCATCCTGTAACATCTTATAACTGTGCTCTGTTTTTTGTTTTTGTAAAATTCAATAAAAAATATCTTGAGTAAAAAAAACAAAAAACTTAAATTTCTGATTGGACAGACATGCACTGGTATAAGCCTCATGATATCATTTTTGAGTCTGTGGAGACTTTCTTTTAGCACCTTGCAGTCTGCCTTCAGGCTACGCTTGCTCGGATTCAACACCCAGGAGCATCAAACTAAATGTGGGAACTTGAAACAGGGTGAACCTCCTTCTAGATGGCAAGTCATGATGTTGTCGTCATGTAAGGTGCTGGCATTTCATTTTAGCAATCTGAAGACGGTGTGAACATGATTAGTGTTTATCACTGTATTCATCACCAAAAACTGTTTTGCGACAACAAATTGAATTTTAGAAAGTACTGAAAATGCATTTTCTTGTTCTTTTTAGTTGTTATGTTTTTTACAGCAATGACTAAAATCCAGTGACTCTTTGGTATTCTTAGTAGATATTTGATGTTTAGCTTTAAATGAACTTGGGTTTCCCCTGTTCTTATCTTTATTTTTGTTCCTTATTCGTCTTTACAAAGTAAGCATGTTAGTCCTTTAAAGAAATATATGTCCTTGAGCTTTTATTGGTTAATCATATGATTAGAAGTTTTTAGTTATTATAAAACTGATTTTGATTTTCCATTTGTCCAAATATGCACGTCTGTTTTTTCTCGTCTATATAACAAATCCTTAGTAAATTTATTCTATGTAATCTGCTGCCTTTAATTACTCCAAGACATTTAAGTCCAGATACTTTTAAATCAGGCATCTCTAATCAAAATTCTTGTTTTTAAGTGAGTTTAACATTTTCTAAACAGGTGAGTTTAGTTATTCTTAGATTTGAAGTCCGATTATCAATGTCAAAATGACTCTTTGACATATATAAAGCTGTTCTCCCATCGTTGGCGGCTGTTGATTTGAATCCTTTTCATAACACTGGTGTCAGCATCAACAGTACAACCTTTACAAGTTAAAACCTTTTACAGATATCATTAACCTTTTTTTAATAACCGATCAATTTCCTTGTGTTATCATTTGCCTTAAAGGGAACAGCTGTTTATTTGGAAACTGAAACCGAAAAATATAATTTTTAATATCTTAAACTTTGTATCCAGATGTATCCCCAGGTCAGGGGATGTTTTGTTATAGTTTCTAAGTTTATCGTTAGGTATAATATGGTAACTGTTGAGAATATAAATGGGAATAAAAGAAAGTCAGTGCATAGTGCTGAAGAGATATCTCCTCCTGCAGGCTGTCAAGTTCGAGCCGTACCACGACAGTGCCCTAGTCCGCTTCCTGCTGAAGAGAGCTCTGAGGGTAAGTTCCATAAACAACAGTTCCTCTGTGTTGACACTTTATACACTGGCGCTAGTATTATCATGTGTTTTCCACAATATAGAACAGAAAATACTCCTCTCTATAAAAACAAAATGTTGGCAGAAGTTAGGTTGCAAAGTAGCATCTAAATGAACCACAGACTTCCTGTTAGCACCTTGCGGTCTTCCTTCAGGCTACGCTTGCTCGTATTCAACACCCAGGAGCACCAATGTAGAGAGTTACATTTGTGAATTATAGGGAGCTGAAAATGTCCTTGGGGGGGAAGGGGGGATACTCTTTGGTATTTTTTAGTTTAAAGGTCCCATTTAGCCTGAAGTAAACAGGAGTTTTGTTTTTCAAAATTCTTTATTCCTCTTCACAGAGTAAGCGTATCGGTCATTTTCTGTTCTGGTTCCTGCGGAGCGAGATTGCCCAGTCTATGCACTACCAGCAGAGGTACGCTGTGCTGCTGGAGGCTTACCTCCGAGGTTGTGGGGAGAACATGCTTCAGGACTTCAGAAAGCAGGTGATGGCATACAAGAAACCCCAGAAGACATTTGGAAAGTCCCACTCTAATTAAAATAATCACTAGGGATGCCTGAACAAAAACTGCATGACTGCAGGGCAACTAGCAGGAAAGAAACATTGGTTGGCAATTTGGCCAAGTTTTACTTATTGGACAGATTCCGATATGTTAAAAAATGACTAACGTCAGCCGATACCAATGTTAATGCCGATATGACATGCATCCCCAATAATCACATAATTAGCACCACTGTAGGACTTTGGAGATATAATTGTATCCATGAGGTAAATTATTTATTTTCCCTTTGGGATTAATATTGGTATTTTTTGAAGTGAATTTAATTAAAAAAAAACTGCAACACTTAACTTTCTGAAAGTCTCCTTGTTCTATTTATAAGAGCATGGCTTCTGTTTCACCTTGTTTTTCATCCTTTTAGTGAACTCTTTACACACACTGTGTTGGCTCCCCATACTAGCTGTGGATATATATTTTTTACTATATATACCACAAACCTTTAAATACAGGGTTTATTTGTTAAGAAACTTGATGCTCTGCAGGTGGAGATGACTGAGGCACTTCAGAAAGTCACGCGTGAGATGAAAGCCATGTCGGCTGACAAGTATGACGTTACAGCACAAGGTGAGGAGAACTTGACTGGATGTATCTGTGTATCACCTTCCTTTTAAGGCACAATAATGCACTACACTGTGTTGGTCTGTCACATACATTAAAAAAAAAGGTAAAAAACAAAACAACTGAACTGTTTCTGAAGTTTGAGTCTTCAAACTTCGGAAAAAGTCCAGTTGTTTTGTTTTTTAACTTTTTTGGAATGACCATGACCTGGATGGTCATTTCAATACTCACCTGTACACTGGGATCGCACACTGTCTCTTTGTCCTGCATTGTTTTACATTTCAATTGTTGTACTGTTAAATAACTGCTGCACTTTACCCTGTAACATTATCTTATCCTGTAAACTAAATTTCAAGCTGTATGCAAACGAAATTTCGTTCTGTACGCACTCTGTGCATACAAAATGACAATAAAGTTGTCTAAGTCTAAGTCTGGATGACTGAGAATCTTCACCAGCGTCACATACAATCTGAGTAAAATACATGTACATTTGCAGTTTTAATGGGACAAAATGCTCAGAGTATAAACATGTTTACAAAGCAAGATGAAAGCATGCATACTTGAACTAAATTGTAAAGATTCTTGAAAAGGTAAATGTTTGTGCGGTGTGATTGTCAGTTGTGTTCCAGCTGCGTCAGAAACTGGAGACCTTACAGTCGTCTGGCCTCCCGGAAAGTTTCCGAGTCCCTTACGATCCGGGACTGAGAGCTGGAGCGCTACTGGTGAGGGCTTGGCACACACATACACACCCGTCTGCCACTGCGAGGGATCAACACTGAAACAAAAGACACTCGTTCTGTGCATGCAGATTGAGCAGTGCAAGGTGATGGCGTCCAAGAAGAAGCCGCTGTGGCTGCAGTTCAAGAGGGCCGACCCGACCACGCTGTCCAAAGACCCTATAGGCATCATTTTTAAGGATGGAGATGACCTCAGGCAGGACATGCTCATCCTGCAGGTAAGTCAGCAGCGAGACCCATGGCATAACAGAGCAGAACAGAAGTTACAGAAGATCCACCTTGCACATTTCCTTTTGTCCTCACAGATTCTGCTCATCATGGAGTCGATCTGGGAGACCGAGTCCCTAGATCTCTGTCTGCTACCGTATGGCTGCATCTCCACCGGCAACAAGATTGGTCAGTTAAACTTCCTCTTTGTCACACTTCATTATATGGTGTCTGATTGTATAGATATGTATTGCTTCATGTTTTCGAACAGGTTCTATTCAACAATTTATTGAGTGTTCAGGTCAGATGGTTATTAGGAGTGTAGCTTGTAAATTCAGCCAAGGAAATGGGATTTATCACAGATACTAACAATTACTAAACATAGGGAGACACTTTTAAGTTTTTGGAAAGCTCTACCTCCTTAATAATGTAAATCATTTAACTATAGATTTTTGTATTTGCTCTGGTTATCTTTGTCTGATATTAAAATTAGTTTCTGATGCACATGCTTTTTCCTCGCCTCTGTATACCTATACTTGGTCGTCTCTTGCCATGTTCCCTAAACTTCTGTTCTGTCTTTATTTCCTCATCCCTGTAGGAATGATTGAGATTGTTAAAGATGCCAACACCATTGCTAACATCCAGCAGAGTGTCGTTGGAAGCACGGGTGCTTTTAAGGACGAAATCCTCCATCAGTGGCTGCGGGACAAGTGTGTCAGTGAAGAAAAGGTGCTTGTTGCAACACAAAATGACCAGCAGGGGCAGCGTTGAGTAAATATAAGCGAAGAAATATCTCCCAACCTTAATTAAATCTCTCTTAACCCCTCTGCTGTTCAGCATTTTGTCCCACTCTGAACATGAACCAGGCACTAAATGGTTCTAAAATGGTAAATGGACTGAACTTATATAAAGCTTTTTCCAGTCATGCTGACCACCCAAAGTGCTTTAGTTCTAGTGATACAAATGATTCTGCCCATTGCTGTAATAACGGTTCCAAATAGACATTATGTACAGACCTTAAAACTGCTCAGGATCAGTCAGATTGAATGGAGAACATCTGTGAACAGCTAATTAAAGAAAAAACATGTATCATTAATTTTTCCACTTCATAATTATGTAATATGTTTTAATCGACCACGTGAAATCGCAACAAAACACCCAGTGGCTGTGCCCTAAAAAAATTAGATAAAGTTTGAAGGCTATAAATACTTCTCCTACACAGCTTTGCACATTAGCTGCATTACGTAATCCTTGTGTTGCTTAGTTTCCTGCTGCAGGTTTGTTTATCAAATAGGAGGAAATAGCTTAGTGACAGGAAGGCAGCAAAGCGCCGGGTCCTTCCTGCCACCACGACAGCCCCGCATTCAGCCGACACACCTGCAACCAGCGTGTGGCAGCTTGTTTACAAAATGTTTCTATCCTTCCCTCAGACCCACATAAAGAAAAAGCTTATTGCAGCTCAGTTTTTCTCTGTGTCCGTAGTTCCAGCTGGCAGTGGAGAAGTTTTTGTACTCCTGTGGCGGGTACTGCGTGGCCACCTACGTCCTGGGGATCGGCGATCGTCACAATGACAACATTATGATCACAGAATCGGGTAATTTTCCCTCTCTGTTTGCGTCTTACTGCGGGGACAAAAAAGAAAAAATACCATCATCTGAAAGGACATGCAGATGAATTTCCACTGTTTCTGCAGGGAATCTGTTCCACATCGACTTTGGTCACATCCTGGGGAATTACAAGAGCTTCATGGGAATCAGCAAAGAGTGGGTTCCCTTCGTGCTCACGCCGGACTTCCTGTACGTCATGGGAACGTCAGGGAAGAAGATCAGCCCCCACTTCCAGAAGTTCCAGGTGCAAGACACGTTTCCTTTTCTTCGTGTAAATGTAGGAACATATTTAGGTTCAACCAGAAACAAAATGGATTTAATTCCCTTTCCTCTTTGTTGTAGGACGTGTGTGTGAAGGCTTACCTTGCTCTTCGGCATCACACCAACCTGCTCATCATTCTATTTTCAATGATGCTGATGACTGGTACGACTTTTGCATCACAAACGCACTTTTGCATGTGTATTATGCTAAAGAAGAGAATGCCCACGACATGATCCTGCCACCACCATGTGTGGTAGTGCACTGGTGAACTTGGTCCATTATGAGATCAACATCACAGTGGAAAGGAGAAAAAAGTCTACCAAAGAGCTAAAAGCAACGCCTTTAGCATTATGCTGGTAAGATTTTCAGTCATCCAGGTCATGGTCATTCCAAAAAAAGTAAAAAACAAAACAACTGGACTTGTTTTCCGTAGTAGAAGACGTTTCACTTCCTCTCCAGGAAGCTTTCTCAATTCAAAAAGTCTGGAGTAATGTGGAGTAATAAGCTTTATACTACTGCCTAACAAAGGCCTTGTAATGGCTTAGATAACATGCAAATTCAACAGAAACAGGTCCACCCCTTAGTAATGGACGGTCGTTAAAGCCATTAAGCCAGCAGATTGGACCGAAACTGGTCCACTCCTCTGTAACAAGGAGTCGTTAGGGTCGTTATTGGCTTGGGTTAAAGGAGCGATGTTTGATCACTCGTATGAGGGTGAGAATTGAGGTGATGATTGGCCGGAATAAACCTTATAGCTGTGTTGTAAGTTTTTGAGAGTTGGAACCTAAGGCCTCCTCCTCTGTTTAAGGTTGGTTTTTCTCTCTTAACATAGATGGCTTCCTTCACATCCCTTTCAGACCATCTGTCTTATTTTTCCAAAATGTGAACATTTTGGTCCTCAAAAGAGTGTCCTTTGTCCTTAAGGTGTAGGTGGACAGCAGAGTCTTGACCTGAGGCGGTAGCTCTCCTGTGTTGAGCCATGCGTCTGTGGAGAGGCAGGGCAGTCAAACTTTTTTACAGTAGCAGACCACACACTATCAGGTAGGAGGGTGCACTTATGCCGGTGCCCGAGCCCCAAAGGGGAGAATTTTGAAAAATAGAGTCTCCCTGATGTATTTTGGAAGCTTTCAAGACAGGTGATTATTTAAAGAATAGAGTCAGAGTGCATGTTTTAAATTGAATAAAAAGCAAAAGTGAGTGATCAATTCTTCAAAAACAACCTTTGTTTTTCTTTATTATTATTCTTAAAACGTTTTTTCACATGTTATCATCATGTTTAACAAGGTTTTGAACAAATTTGCATAAAATTTGTTGAATTTGAATTACTAGCCCCATATAAAACAGATCAGATTAGGTGAATATATGACAATTTACTAACTTCCGAGCGCGCAGTGAGACAACACGCCCAGTCTCGCACGCGCTCAGTTCCTTCTCTGCTCGCGCTCTCGACCTGCTCATTCCATGCTCAACACCAGCTGTGCTGTGCGCTCGCTTGGCTGTTTCTCCGCGAGCGTCGCGCGATAAGAGTTTTTCAGAGTTGAGCTTGGATTGGTTCCTGCGCGCTCAACCAAAAGGCACAAATATCGCTCCATTATATAATCGGGGAAATGTAGGCGGCGGCAAGAGCTGCTATAGACGGCGATTTGCCACCGTTGACCGGCTACTTTTGACTGCCCTGGAGAGGTTGTTTGGTTTCTCCAATATAAAGATCAGAACATTCCTCACTGCACTGAACTGCATACACCACTCCGCTCATCTTAAGTTTTGGTGTTTTGTCCTTGGGATGCACAAGCCTCTGTCTGAGGGTCCTGTTTGGTTTGAAATGTACTGGGATTTTGTGTTTGGAGAAAATCCTCTTGAGTTTTTCAGAGACTCCAGCAACATATGGGATGACGATGTTTTTGCGTTTATTCTTCTCACCATTATGTTCTGCAGCGGGTCTTTGGGATTTTCTTGCTGATTTGCCTTTAGCATTCAGCTAGCCCCAAATTCCTTGACAGGAGACGTGCAAGCACACACAGGTACTGTATCGAGGAAAATTGTTCACCAGAATATGTTGATAAAACTGAAACCAGACTTTTAATTTTCAACTTTTGATTGAACTATGAGCTAAAATCCAGGTACAAATCCAGATTTCTTTTCTTTATATGTTGGGATGAAATTACACACAAAAAGAGTCTGTTTGTTAATGAGGTAGCATTTTGTAAGCAATTGTTTGCAATGTTTTATTTTGGGGTATCAAAGTAAGGAGGGATGAAAACAAATGTCCACAACTATGAACTGATCACATAGAGTCCCAATAAAACACATTTAGGTTTGTGACAGTAACAAAACCGGAAGAAAATTAGAGGTTTGAATAGTTTTGCATAGCTAAAAAACAAATAAAAGCCCCAACGTGTTTCCTCTGCTGCTTTACGGTTAGCGTCTGACTCAACTAGTCTGACTCAAGTTCTGTTTCTGTCTGAAAACTTGAAATCAGGCATGCCACAGCTGACAAGCAAGGAAGACATCGAGTACATCCGCGAGGCCCTGACTGTGGGCCGCAGTGAGGATGAGGCGCAACGCCACCTGCTGGACCAGATCGAGATCTGCCGGGAGAAAGGCTGGATGGTTCAGATCAACTGGTTTGTTCATCTGGTCCTGGGGATCAAGCAGGGCGTGGAGAAACGTTCCACGTAGGAAACTGGGAGCCGTCCTTGTTTTCAGCTGTGGGGCTTCTGCAGCTACACTTCTTCTTTTTATTTTTATTTTTATTTTTTTAGAACTTTTCCATTTTTTATGTTTTCACTGAAATAAAATTTAATTAATTTTGCTCTCTTTTAAAGCAAAAAGCAAGAGTGACTTTTTATCGCACTTTACAGACCAAGTCAAGATCACCTAAAAGTAAAGTGCTGTAGGGTTCATAGCTGGGGCCCGTTCTTCGTATGTTGCTTAAAACATCCAAGATCAAATGACACATCCAAGATGATTTCATCCGGCTAACCATGATCCGGCTAATTGGGTTCTTCTAACACACCTGTTGATTATGATTAGTATGGCTAGATTGAGTTATCTGAGATGACTGCACGTTCATGAGTTTGTTTAAAAGGGGAAATGTATCGATAGTAGAAACAATGATTAGCAACGCTGCAATTGGCTGTTCAGCATGGCCAAAGAGCGCCCACAGTTTTTCTCCCAAGCAGAACACGAGCTTTGAAAGGAAGGTTATGCCGAATTTGAGTCATTAATTAAATCAAAGTCTATTAAAGCCAGGAGAGATGCAAAGAGCTGGTAAAAAGTAGCAGACAAATTAATGCGTAAGTGCTGTCAATGGTAGATGTTTCTATCACTTTCTACAGTATGTATTTGTGCATTTTAATAATTTCATATTTACTTTGTTCTTTTATATCAGAGCCTCCACGGGACCCACTAGAACATGGGACAAGTATAAGTGAAGTACAAGAATATTCTACAAAATGGTAGCCTTTAATTATTATATTGTGGCGGACCACTAGGGGGCTCCACTCTCACTCAGTAGAGAGATGTGAAAATATGTTTGTTCGGTGGTGTGTGTGTGTGTATATATATATATATATATATATATATATATATATATATATATATATATATATATATATATATATATATATATATATATATATATATATATATGGTTTCTGTACAGTTGCTCTTTGTTGGAGTCGAGTAAAGAACTGTTCAAACCTACATCCTTTGTGTCGTCATTATCACTCCTCCACAATACTGTATTTTAAAAAGCCACTTGTTAATGCAAAAGATCCAATATCGGTGTTATTCCTTAGACACTGGAAGTAAAGGACGCGTGCAAACTGAATTTTAACAAAAAAAATCTTTATCCATAAAAAATGAAGTTCTTCCTTTTCCAAGTCATACACAGTTTACACGGTAAAACTGTATTGCTCCGTGTCTAGATAATCCATCCATAGTTTTTTCTAATACAATATACGGCTCGACAGGAAGTAAGTCTTTCAAAGTAAAACTAAACTTCACAATAAAATGGCCTGAACAAATCTTACTGAATATGATAAAAATAAAAAGCAAACCATCATACAAATACCTTAAATATTTTCTATTTATGGCTCTAACACAAATTTTTCCTCTTTAAAAGACACTGTTAAATGATGTGCTTGTCTGTTTATAACAGCCACCAAGAAAAATCTCTCTACAATTACACTGTCGCGCTGAGCTAAAGGATCCTGTCTATTGCGCAATACGCGATTAATTCGAAAAACTCTGCAAATTATTCTTGCACCTTCCGCAACAGGTTGCTGTCGTAAAAATGGACATGGTTACGACAGACTTGCCTATCTCCTCCGCTTATACAGCTGCGATCTAATCCTGTTTACATGAAATAAGCCTGCTCACGAGCAGGTTTAAGCTGGCGCACATGTTCCTATGACAACAAGTCTAAGATTGCCTTCGAAGAACCAAACAATCCAAGATCATGCCAAATCGTCAACAATCAAATCCAGCTAACTGAGTTAGCGACGTACGAAGAACTCCTGCTCCGCGGAGTCAGCGGAGCACTCTTGAGAAACAAAAATCAAGTCAGATTTGTTGACGGTCCCATCGCGTATGGGAGAAGGGAGCAGCTGAGAGACGCTGGACGAAATCGGAGTCCTTCAGCCGGATCAACCGTGAGCTAGATCCCGTTGACTCCGCGGAGCTTGAATGTCCAATATCAAACCAACTTCACCGCGGTCTGCACTAGGCCTATAAGCGACACTACAGCCACCAACTACGCACCTAGAAGGCATTTTATTGTGGACTTAGTTTGGCGATTATTTTTAAAAGCGCTTGCTCAAAGTAGACGTGGATCAGCAGATTTGGTGTGTGAAAGAAGATCCTGGAAAACATGCATATATATCCTTGTTCGCTGTACCGGTTGTACAATGTAAACAATGTGTGTTTCTATGCAAGTTCGCTTCGCGCATTCTCTGTGTTCTTGAACTGACGTCACACGTCGGAAATGGCCGATCGTAAACGGAGGCAGCACTCAAACGCGGAATACCATAATCGGTGTAAAAAATGCGCAATATTTCATATTTAAACTTAATTTGAACACTTTTGATACATGAATATTCAATGTTCATGAATATTCTGGAAGTTATTCAACGGTTTTCAGGATTTTTTTTCAGTCCAAGAGTTAGACTTTAAGCACTTAGGCTCTGGGTAGAAGTGCACCTTAGCTATTATAAGTCATCTTTAAGTTGTAAATTTGTTATCCTCCAGTTATACACTGAGGCTTCCTGGTATTGGTCACAAACTCCACATTTCAACTAACCAGAGGAAGGAACTTCATGGTGATCCAAGAAAGCAGCAGAATTAAACACGCAAAGTGTAACTCTCAGATTGCGTATGGTGGTTACATTTTAAAACGTTAACAAAATAAATGGAAGGTGCTGGTGGAACTAATTTTGCCAACCCTGAATTCTGATTTTACTAATGTATATGAGTATGTCAGGGTTTCCAATCAGTACTTGGATCAGATTTTTTAATTTTTTTCCACAGCAGTTTCACCTGAAGCACAGTCTCTCGTTAAAAATAATGTGTCGCTAACATATTTTTATGGAAAAAAGCAGTCACAACACATTCAAATACATATAAAAATGTGTATTTCCTTCCCTGTAAAGTGTCTTTGTTACAGTTTCACAGTTCCACTGACTTTCTACTAGAATGTGCCCACTGCAAAACAATCTGCATGACCCACTGCGCTGTGACATGTCGATTTTCTCTTTCTGTTATCTGCCCATGCGGGTCATTTTGGGGTCTTGAACTCATAGGGTTATGTTTGATAACCCCTTATTATCCTTTAAAGAAAACCACACACAACACAAGTTTAGGCTGTTCTATAGAAGAGGGCATAGGGGCCAGGAGCGGAGGACTTGTTCCATCACAGTCTTGGCTCATCTGCGCTGAACCACCTCTTTTTCTCTGCCTTTATTATCAAACTTCAAAAACAGGGACAGGGGAGGTCAAAAGTTTACAACATGGGGGTTTGCACACAAATAGGGGAGCAAGTTTGTTTGGAGGTGGTGATCAGTCACCTGCTTCATGCACAGCTGGATAAGGCAAGACATTCCTTATCTGGGAGAACTATTTGTTCTCCCCTGTCTGAAGTTAAACACAACAGAACACCCCTGAAGGCCGACTCTTAAAACAAACCAAATGCCTGTAACTTAATAAAAATAAAATTACTACATTCACATTTCTCTAACATATCCCTCCTGTTTATCATTTTATTTACAATTAAAGCTTAACTTACCTACTTCAAGTACTCATTTCTTGCCTTGCTGCATTTTCAATATCATTTTGTTAAGCATTTAACAAGGGAAAACTTAAACCATGTGTTGTTTTCTTCAAGAGGGATTTGTGAAAGCATTTGATATTGAAACATTACACAGGCAGTAAAAACACTAACAATAATAATTAATAATAATGGGTGTCGTTATTTTCAGCAAAAGGTGCCACCAGGATCCTGAAAAGATCCATGAGAGGAAGTCCATACTTAGAGGAACAGCGTCCTGGGACATTGCTTGTTGCAGATTTTTTTTAAAGCAGACATAGCTTCAGTAACATGAGTTACATTTGCATCCGAGATATATTTACAGCAGGATATTCCAATCTTTCCACATACGCCACCTTGGCTAGCAGTTAACATGTCCAAAACCATTCTGTTTTGCAGTACCATTAAACGCATTTGGCTTAATTGTTTGTTTTGTCCTTTATTGACGTCCATCGTCATGTTTACCAGAGTCTTCATTCTGTAGTCCAGTGTCTCGATCATCAGCATAGATTTACCCATTCCGAACCAAGGTAAAAGTGAAAGTCCTATTTTGTTCCCTGTGCTCCAGTGCTTATGTTCAGGGGGAACATTGGAACCCCATATGGGATAATGGGGTTGGAACACTGAGTTGGAGCTGATCTCTCTTCTTCTCCTATTAGAGGAGTGATTTTCTTTCAAAGCCTGACCTGAGATGATGACACTGTGGTCAGAAACAAACACAGGAACACATGTACGTGACCAGTTTACAGATAACGATGGATAGATGCTGTCTCCCCCACACAGGAACCAGCCACCCTCTGTAGGAAAGTTGACTTGTCGTTTCCAAGTAGAACAGCTGGTGTGCTTTTCATTAGGGAGGATGCCACAGACAAAGTCAGAGTGAAGGTCAGTGATGGTACTCTGGCATCCTGCTGCATGTCCTACCTTCACCGTATCGTTCCCTCTAGGTGAGCGAATACATGCTGGATGTTTCATTCCTTTAGGCATAACAGCCTTCATCTTGGTGGGATAACCTGTAACTTTGCTGTTAGAGAACAGTGATGTATTTTCTCTGTTGCACACTCGTTCCATCGTAATCTGGCCTAAACTGGAATGCATATGATGCAAAACAAATAATTAATTTCAATTTTATTTGAAACATGTCATCTCAAGGCACTTTACAAAGTCAAAATCAATCAGATTATACAGATTGGGTCAAATTATGCAGATTGGAAAAAAAAAAAGTCCTATATAAGGGAACCAGTTGATTGCATCAAAGTCTTGACAAGCAGCATTCCCTCCTGGAGAGGCATAGAGCCACAGGGAGAGTTGTCTGCATTGTCCATGGCTTTGCAGCAATCCCTCATACTGAGCAAGCATGAAGCGACAGTGGAAAGAAAAACTCCCCATTAACGGGAAGGAAAAACCTCCAGCAGAACCAGGCTCAATATGAACGTCATCTGTCTTGACCTACTGGGGGTTACAGAAGACAGCAGAGACACAACAAGACAGACTAAAAAGCACAGAAGCACACATTGATCCAGTAATCTGTTCTACATTAGATGATAATAGCAGGTGATCTGTCTTCCCTGGATGATGTCACAGCTAACCGAATGCCATACCAAGTGTACCTACTATGAAGAAAAAAAGAGAGAGAACAAAAAGTTAAAAGCTGAAATGACAACAGTCATGCAAAACTGGAGAACAGTAGACTGGAGAACAGTAGAACTCAGTAGAGTGAGAAAAATAGGCCCTGATGTCCTCCAGTAGCCTAAGCCTATAGTAGCATAACTATAGCGATAGCTCAGGGTAACATGAGCCACTCTAACTATAAGCTTTGTCAAAAAGGAAAGTTTCAAGATTAGTCTTAAAAGTAGACAGGCCGTCTGCGTCACAGACCTAAACTGGGAGTTGGTTCCACAGGAGAGGAGCCTGATAGCTAAAGGATCTGCCTCTCATTCTACTTTTAGAGACTCTAGAGTCTAGAGTCTCTAGTCTAAGAGCAAAGTGCTCTCTTAGGAACGTACAAGGTAATCAGAGCTCTGATATATAATGGAGCTTGATTGTTAAGGGCTTTATACGTTAGAAGAAGAATTTTAAATTCTATAAATAGCCTGAGATGTTCATGGGGATTATGTAGAAGGTAGGCTGCTTGGTAGATTTAGGCATGACAGAACACACATAGCAGTCAGTCTTGTTATGCTGCAGGGCTACAGCTCTTGCATACGTTTCCCATAGGTTGTCAACATGGTGGTTAGGGATATTACCCAGCCAAATCTTCATGGCAGTGGAGTGGATGAACCTCTTTCCTCTCTCACTCAGCAGATCTGGACTCTAACAGACAATGCACGCAACAGCCACAACACAAAAAGAAGCCCCATCTCCATGGGAACCCCATTTTTGCTAGGTTAGCAGAAGACTAAAGAACAGGGATCAGTTGGTTTCTTCACCGATGTTTAGACAAGTGGTCCTAAAAAACCAAACCCCTTTGTAGTCGGACTTCCCCACTGTTCTAACCTTTGGCGTTTAACACTCTCTGTAACTTACAGTGGCTGAGGTGAATCCAGGATGGTCTTTCAGCGATCTTCACAGCTGTTGCCATGGTGAGGAGCACTTGGGGTCTTGAACCATTCAGACTAATTGTTGCATGATTGACCACGCAAAAAAAAAATAAAGTAAAAATTTAGCAAAAAAATTTGAATTGATTATCAAGAACAGCAGCATAAGTCTTATTCAGGTGTGTTTGACTTGGGGCACATCATAAGGTTGCAAGGCACTGCCCTTTGATGGCAAAGCAAAAAAGATTGTAATAGGAATGGATCTTAAAATGATACCCTAGCTAAAAGTATTGGGTCATTTTTCCAAATCATTGAAAATTGTAATAGGAATGGATTGTAATAGGAATGGATCTTAAAATGATACCCTAGCTAAAAGTATTGGGTCATTTTTCCAAATCATTGAATTCAGAGGTTCCAATGAATACCATGGGTACTGGCACTAAAGTCCATGGCCCGTATTCACAAAGCTTCCTTGGACTAAAAGTAGCTATTAGTGATGTCATTTTAAGAAAAATCTTAGAATTTCCCAAATTCTAAGATTTTTCTTAGAATTTTACTTCAGTAAGATCAAAGTTATTCACACAGCATCTTAGGCCTTAAGAGAGCCCCTAAAGTGAAAAGAAATGTTGGGAGTAGTGAGGGGGACTTTTAATGAGCCTGAGAGTGTCTGAAGCAGGTAAGATGGTGGAAACAGAAACTGGAAACTGATTGGCTGATCCACCACCTAAACAGTGCAGGAATTGAGCACATAATCTTCTTTCAGAATCAAACAATTATGACGTTTAGATAAGATAAACTTTATCATTCCAATAGAAGGAAATTAATAGGATTCAGCTGCCTGACAGGTTAAAGGCGGCTCTACCTAACGTCACTTTGTTGAGGATAAATAATAGGAAAAATGTTGGATAATCATGAATAAAAAGTGGAACAATTTACAAAGAATAGGCTCATGCTTAAAGCTCCAAGACACATATGGAACAAAGAGATCTGTGGCAATATGATTCAAAGTCTGTGTATTTGTGCTGCAATCCAGGGACCAATTTACCTTTCAAAATTTTTTCTCCCAGAGATAACTCGCTTTATCCATTTTTTCCTCAATTCCACGTCAGACATTGTGCCAAATCAAACTACTTTATACAACTAAGCAATCCTAGTAAAGTCCTGGCAGATGAGTGCACATTAATGTCACATACATAAGGTATGACTGGCAAGTGAACATAACATTAAGCAAATCAAAAATAAGGTGCATTCAGATATTTTGATGATGTGTGACAATAAATAAATTTAGCTAGTTTTCATCATCAAGACCCATATTTCCTTAACCTGACCCTAGCCAGATGTATTTCGCTTTTTTTTAATGAATCAATATTAGGTAGATTGGACAACACGGAAGAAATAGCAGCATCAATGTTAACGCTTGCTTCCTTGATGCAAGCCGCCATTGTTTTTTTTCACGGTCGCTTCTCCACTACGTCACATCTATGAATCTCCAGCCCTGCGTTCTGATTGGCTGGACAATAAAATTGGTTGGAGACCACTCTCTATGGGAGAGGTCCCAGATGGATGTGAGTGAAGCTAGGCGGAGCGATATCAATCTGGCTAGGGTCAGGTTAATATTTCCTAATCCAGTCTGATTTCTGTCCTTTGATTACTAGGAGCGCATTTTTTTTCTTCTTTTTGTCATATCAAGCAATCACAGATCTTAAAATACAGCATCACACCTCTTCACTAAGATTACTCAGAGTCACTCTCAGCAGCGATCTGAATTGCTTTTAGGCTAGGATTCCTGGGTAGGAATTTTTAGGCTAAGACAGGAGCTCCATGAGAGGACTCTTTGTCTATATGGGCCCTGCACCAAGGTATGCTGTCTAGGTAGATTATGCTGTGAAAAATTATGCCACTCCATATGGCAATCTAATGAATGAGTCTGAGTTAGTGGGACCAGTTTGGAGATGGCTCCTTCCTTTTCCTACCTGACTGCATACCAGTGACCAATGCCTGGTCCATGAAAACATGCATGAGTGAGTTTCATGTGGAAGAACTTAACAAGGCTACAAAGAGTCCTGACTTCAACTCAATAGAGTAACTTCAGGATGAATTTGAGTAAGCCACGCTGTCTCGGCCAACATCAGTGTCTGACTTTAAAAATGCCCTTCTGGAAAAATTCACAAATATTTTACTTAACAGACTCCTAAAGCCTTCCTATAAGAATGAAAGCTGTTAGAGCTGCAAAGGGTGGGCCAACATCATGGTAAACCCATGATAAACTGACAAGCAAATACTTTTTGCAATATAAGATTAATAAAACATTTGAGCCATTTGTGCATTTCGGTGTGATTTAAAACAAAAGCCAAGTGGAACCTGGGACTTGTATAAAGTATGTTTGTCTTTTGAGCGACTGTTTACTTTAAACCGCAAATAATGCCTCATAGTCAAGTTTGAACATGGTTGTTTTTCTCTGTAAAGATGAGAATCAGAGTGTAATTATAAACTTTGTCCACAAGATGGGGCACTACCTCAAGCTCTTCTCATTTGAGGCCTGACTCCCAGCCAACCCACTTATTACTTTTATTTGCATTTCTCCCTCCGCTCCCCAGATTCCCCTCCTTGTGTTTCCCCTGGGTTTTCTGCTGCTCCTCCCTGAGTTCTCAGCAGAGAGTGGGTGTGAGTGACCTGCACTGTGAAGAATAGATGTTTTCTATCAATCCAGTTTCATGCCTCTGAACTGCAGTGTTCACTGTGATGTGCAGCACTGAGGGTGTAAGTGGATTAGACCGATAACCCTCCACAGCTTTAAGTGCCTTTTTTCTATGACCTTAATTGTTACCTTACATGAAGGGCCCAATCAAAGCTTGACACTGACGGTTCTCTCAGAATCTATTCTGTTTTCTCCTCAGAAGCATAGAAAAATAAAAATAGCTAAGGTTGGAGCTACATGACTAATTTTGGTTTGGCTTCTCCTGTAGAGTTTCATGAGGTCTTATCATGACTTACAGGAGAAATCCTGTTCACACAGCACTCAAAGGAAGCTGTATTTTTTCCTGTTCTACAGCGCACATGCGCTGTAGCTTTTCACAGGATAACTCCCTCTGTCATAGGCCTGTGAGGTTGGTGTGGGAGGAAACGGAAAGAAACTGGAGGGAACTGGAGCATTTGCGATCGATTCCCTCCATTCCTCGGTTACATTTTGTTCCTCTTTAGGAAGACTTGAACCAGATCACACGACGAGGGAAATGGCTCAGCCTGTGTGCATGTGTGTGTGGGTGGTACTTTCCAGCTGCCTTATATCTCCAAGTAAAGGCTATTTGGCCTAACCTTGCTTCTCTGAGGGGTTACTCTGAGGTTAGGACCTCATTCCAGCCTAATTAGTGCATCGAGGCTACAGGTTAGGGTGCAGAAGGTTATTGGCCTTCAGAGGATACAAAAGGGCATGAATGTATGTGGTTTGTGGAACATTTTTGCGTGGATGGAAATGCTGTTATATGTGCCTGTGGGTGTGACTCACTCTATTTTTGGTGGGTGTCTTTAAGTGGCCCAAAGACCATAAATACAGATTTAATGGCCTGTTCTCTGCATTCGGGGTTAGGTTTACACCGAGGGAGGGAGGGGGTGGGGGGGGGGGGGGGGGGGGGGGGGGGTGCACATTCTTTCAATTTTAGGGTTTTATTTTTCAGAACAGAGGAAAAATTATCCGCTTGGTCAGAAGCATACGTGCAATGCCAAGAAAGAAAGAAAGAAAGAAAGAAAGAAAGAAAGAAAGAAAGAAAGAAAGAAAGAAAGAAAGAAAGAAAGAAAGAAAGAAAGAAAGAAAGAAAGATTTTTTTTGTTGATTTTTAACACATTTATTTTCCAAAGAACATTCACTATAACAGTTTTCACATTACATCACCTAAAGACAGAATTAAAGATTAACTTTCCATCAACTACAGAACACACAATATTGTTAAAACACCACAGAGAGAAAAACTCAGTCAGGTTATTCATCAATGAAAAAAAAGAAAACTCAGCTCTTACTCTGTTTTTAACCATCAAGGTAAACATTATACCAGCTTTTTCCTCTGGAACATTATTCATTTTGTTCCTTCTACTAATGTAAATGGATAATTTTGCTTGTCCTACCAAAAAATTTCACAATTTCCACTTAATAACTTATTTTTTTGTGTAGCCTGCACCAAAAATAAAAGCCACTTTAGACCAAATAACTCCAAATTTTTTAAAAATATTTTCTAATAAATGAAACAATGGAACAAGTCGCTCGCAATCAAGAAACTAGTAACTGAAACTGAAAATAGTTTCAGTTTCTTCACAAAAAGGACACAGTCCAGTTGCATCTTTTTTAAACTTGGACACAAAACTATTAACACCCACTGCTCCCTGTAACACCCTCCACTGTAAATCACCTACCCTCTTACTCAGCGGAGGTTTATAAAGGACCCTCCAAACAGGCTTCTGATTTTCTCCAACGTTTAACTTATCTCTCCAAACCGTATCAGTCCTTCCACTCAACTGTCTTTTATTTAACCCTTGAACAGACATTTTATATAATAACTTTCCAGTTATCATACAAAAAGACAAATCTTTTTTAGTGTTTGATAAAGGAGCCCCCATTCCTGTAAAATCAATAGAAAAACCCATTTCCGGAAAAGGATCTGTTGCATCAGGAAACTCTTTTCTATTGAAATAATCCATCAACATCTGTTTTTCATCTAAGGTTAAATTTTCAGTCCAGAAATCTAAGACAGTCTGCATGATACGATTAGATTTTAATCCAATCAAAGAAGCTGTTGCTTCTGTGTTTTGAAGTCTTGATCCAGCTACCTCAACAATTTGCCTCAATTTCAGAACTTTTTCCTCAAGCAATCTTCTTGACAAAATAATTCCAGCTCCATCTTGTACATCCAACCGTGCTCCAAACACCAAAGGTTCTTCTAGAAGCCAGAACAAAGACATTGCCACTTCCAGTCTTTTCCAACTAAAAATAGTCCAGGCTTTGAACAGACCTTTATAAAACATTGGCATTTCAGCTTACAATTTAATAAAAACAAAGAAGCATCCAATCCAAAACCTCCCACTCTTCTCAAGATGATGTTTGCTAATGGTTTCCAGAAAACATCTTCCTCCCTTCCCAGCAGATATTTCTGAATAAACTGTAGTCTAAAAGCTGCAGTTCTGCTCTCTAAATGAACCAATCCTTGCCCGCCTTCCTCTTTGGGCAAGAATAGCACAGCCTGGGATACCCAATGTTTACTATCCCAAAAAAAATTAATCACACAGGATTGTATCCTTGGGAGTAAGTCAGGAGGGGGCTCCAAACACGCTAATTTATGCCACAATAAAGAAGCGACTAAATTATTTATAACAAGCACTCTTCCTCTATAAGACAATTGTGGCAATAACCATTTCCACTTTCCTAACCTTCCTTCCACTTTCTCAAACACCCCTTCCCAGTTCTTTTGTTCTGTGTCCTTATCCCCCAAGTACACTCCAAGATATTTCAAACCTCCTCTTTTCCATTTTAAACCACCAGGGAGTTTAGGAAGCCCTTTAACCCAGCTACCTATGGCCAGAGCCTCACTCTTAACCCAGTTAACACGTGCAGCAGAAATTTTACAAAATAAATCAACAATTTTCCCTAACTTAATTATTTCTTCCTGACTCTTAACAATAACAATGATATCATCAGCATATGCAGACAAACTAAAAGACATATCAAAACCCGGCAAACTTAAACCATCAATATGTGATCTAATATTCTTTAACATTGGTTCAATAGAAAGAGCATATAACATTCCAGACAAAGAACAACCTTGTCGAACACCTCTTGTAACCTTAAAAGGTTTACACAAGCAGCCATTAACTTTCAGTACACTCTCAATGTCTTCATACAGAACCATAATCTTGGCAATAAATTCAGGGCCGAGACCAAACCTTTCCAAAACCTTCCAGAGGTAATGGTGCTCAACCCTGTCAAAAGCCTTTTCCTGGTCCAGAGAAATCAAACCAACATTACAGCCAAATGAACCAGAGACCTCCAAAATATCTCTAATGAGGGCTATATTATCAAACATAGACCTGCCGGGAACACAGTAAGTTTGTGTGCAATGGACAATTTGGTCAATCACTCTTTTCAGTCTGTTTGCCAGCACTTTTGACAACAATTTGTAATCTGTACACAACAGACAAATTGGTCGCCAGTTTTTAATGTCCTGAAGATCTCCTTTTTTCGGTAACAACGTGAGAACTGCCGTCCTGCAGCTCTGAGGTAAAAGTTCGTCGACAAAGCTCTCTTCAAAAACCTCCATGATGTCCACGCAGATGTCCGACCAGAAAGCTCTGTAGAACTCACTTGGAAGTCCATCAATGCCAGGTGCTTTTCCTCCTTCCATACTTTGCAGTGCACTGTAAACCTCATCCAGAGATAATGGCTCTCCCAACTCTTTGGTAAACTCAACAGAAACCATCGGAAGATCACTAGAGAACTTATCAACACACTCATCATCCTCAGTGCATTCAGAGCTATACAGATCAGTATAGAAATCTGCTGCTCTCCGTCTGATGTCACCGTCTTCTGTCAAAAGGACCTTGGCATCTGATTTTAGGCCATGCAAAAACTTGCTTTGTCCTTTCTTTTTTTCTAACGAAAAGAAAAACTTTGTAGGAGTGTCCATCAAAGTAACTTTCTGGAATCTGGACCGAACCAAAGCTCCCTGTGTTTTTGAGCCCAGCAAGTCAGCCAAAGCAGCTTTTTTAGATTTGAGGTCTTCAAAACAACCTCGATCTCCTGTGGACTGTGCAGAAACCTGCAAGTCCACAATTTCAGTCTCTAGATCTCTCATAGATTTGGCTAAATCAGATGAAACATTGACAGTGTACTGTTGACAGAACTCTTTAATTTCAGTTTTACCACGATCCCACCACTGTTTTAGAGATCCAAAATCCTCTTTTCTAGATCTGTGAACCCTCCAGAAAAAACTAAATGCCTTCTTAAAATTAACATCTAACAGCAAAGCAGTGTTAAAATGCCAATAAGCAGATTTATGTTTAAGATTGGCAATAAAAACAGTACAAGAAACCAAAGCATGATCAGAAAAGCTTACAGGATGAATATTACACTCTTGGAAAATACCAAGATTATGTCTAAAGCTGTATATTCTGTCTAACCTTGCCGCAGAAAAAGAATTATCTGTACACCTGGCCCATGTATATTGTCTTTTTTGAATATGCATTTCTCTCCATACATCAGCTAATGAAAATACATCTATCAAATGTTTTAAACAGGTTTTTGAAGCTGGATGAGGTTCAAAATGATTCCTATCTAGTTTATCATTTTCCGTACAGTTAAAATCACCACTCAGAAAAAGAAAACTTTCAGCATCACATTTAGATAAAACATTTTCAAGCTTGTGTAAGAAAATAACCCTCTCTCGTCCTATATTTGGAGCATACACATTAACAAATATAATATTGAAACATTCATACTTTGCGTTCACCACCATTAGTCTACCTTTTACCACCTCTTCAACGTCATATGATTCTGGCAAAAAATGTTTAGAGAAAAGAATTGCTATTCCACCACTAGTCTGGTTTAAATGACTCAAAATGACTTCACCCTCCCATTCTCTCCTCCAGTCTACCTCATTTAAATGATCACTGTGTGTTTCTTGAACCATCAACACATTCAGATGTTTTAGATTCATTAATTCAAATACACTGATTCTCTTCCGCACATCTCGGGCTCCATTCAGATTTAGTGTAGAAACTCTGAAGTGGCTCATTCCCAAAGGTGTAAGGACTAGCACTAACAAAAAAACAAAAGACTAACAAGCTTCAAACTCCTCATCATTGTTAAGTTCTTGTCTAAGTTTTCCAATCAATTTTTTCAACCGGTAAACTTCTTTGTCAGTATAGCCCCCACTTTTTTTATTATTCAACTGCGATCTCACATACAGGAGAAAAAGTTTCTTGTCAGGGAAAAAATCCTCTACTTTAATATTTTTCATGTTCTTCGTGACCCTCAGAAATTGTTTAACATTCTGTACATCATATCCTTTCTTCTGCTTATTGTGAGCAACAGATTTACAGGATGGACTGGCCAAATTATCTTCAGTCCAAACATCATCTTCTCCTTCCTCCTCTTCATCCATATTGCTTTCTAATTCCAGACATTTCCCTGAACATTCTATTTCTGTTTTATCTCCAACTTCATTTTCAGTTTGCGAACTAATAAAGCACTCAATTTCTTTCCGTTTTGAAGAAGCTTCAGAACCGTCTTCTTCCAACATCTGACTGCTTCCCATAGCTTCCATTTCATCTGCGTTCTTTTTCTATGTTGAGACTTTAGTAAACTCTGACTTTGCTCTTCCACAGTGTCATCCACCTGATTTTCCTGCGAGTCTAACAATAGTTGACTTTCAGTTTGCACAATTTGTTCTTCATGGTCTTCTTCAATCATAGTTTCATTTACTTGTTCTACTTCCTGGATAGGATTCTCAGACGTCCCTTCTGTTTCATCTGTCCCTGCACTCCCTTCATCTTTGGCATTAGTTTGTTTCGGTATCTTTTCACCACCCTCATCTTGCTCCTTATTATTTAGAGGAGTTTTTTTTCTTGGACATGCTCGAACCAAATGACCAACTTCTCCACAACCAAAACAGACTAAAGTGCCTGAATTCACATAAATGGCATAATCAAAGTCTTCCACTCGCACATTAAACACTAAGTTAAGGTCTTCATCCTTTCTATTCAGAATCATAAGCACTTGTCTTTTATGTGAAACTACATGCTTCAACAGTGGTGACTTGCAACCTGCTGGCAACTTCCTGATAGGGGAAATAATTTTCCCATGCCGTGACAGTTCTCTGACTAGCAACTCGTCACTAATGAACGGAGGAATATTTGCAATAGTGACTTTTTTAGCAGGTGTGCTCAATGGGGAAACTGGCAAAAAAACATCATTCACAGCGATACCTTTTTCAATCACTTTGTTTGCCTTTTCCACACTATCAACAAAAATAACTACTGCACTGTTCATCCGAGCCGCAGGTTTGACACTGCTACAACCCACAACTTTGCCTACTGCCAAACTACATTCCTCCACTGTAATGCTAGGACAACTAGGAATGATCTTCAAACCATGTTGCCTTGTAAGTTTGGTGAAATCCATTCCCGGCGTTTTGCAAAACCCAGCAAAACGCCGGCTCCTATTTACTAAAAAATAATCAAAAACCCTTCAAATAAACTTCACCAATGTGATCCAATCAAAATACCCAAAAAGACACATTCAAGAAAAGAAATAGCAAAGTTAGAAGTTCTCAATCTCTCAGTCCACTCACCACATGCTCCACCCACAACTCCCAGCTTGCAAAGTAAAAGAAAGAAAGAAAGAAAGAAAGAAAGAAAGAAAGAAAGAAAGAAAGAAAGAAAGAAAGAAAGGCATAAGCAATGTACTTAGAGAAGCAACTGTTTCTGCCCATTAATCAGAGAAGGATTAAAAGGTTGTTTCCAAACAATTGGCCACAATTGAAGACTTCTGAAACAATGTCTCATGGACAATGGCACTAAAGTAGAGATGTGCATGATTGTGTGAATTACCATGTTTAAGGAAAAAAACAGATCATCTCAGGACAAACACCTTTAAAAAAATGCAAATCATGGCGGTGGTAAAGGGATAATTTGAGCTTGCCACAGAACCAAGACACCCTGCATTAGTGGACTCTACAAAGTTCAATTTAACATTTATTTTATGCAGTGGTGGGAAGTAACGAAGTACAAGTACTTTGTTACTGTACTTAAGTACAATTTCCGTGTATCTGTACTTTACTTAAGTAGATTTAATAATGGATACTTTCTACTTTTACTCCACTACATTTAACAGTAAGTATCTGTACTTTCTACTTCACTACATTTCTATACAGCGTTTCGTTACTCGTTACATCCAAGACGCATTTCGGTTTTTTGATTTGTTTGTTAGTTTGAAAGTATCCAATGGCGAAAGCAGAATCAGTCCGCTGAACCAATCCAAAGCGGGAAATAACCATTAGGCCCTCCCTCAAGAAGAGCAGCACAGTACGCAGGACCTGCAGAATCATTAACTCCCAGAATGGAGTCCAAGGATAGTCATCCTCCAGAAGACCTGCCCCACCAATGGCCTTATTTAAAAGATTTCTTTGAAATAACTGGGTCAAAAAACGCTTCCTGGAGATTCCAATGCCGCATTTGCCTTCCCCGAAAGCATGAAATTCTATCTTTCAAAAATTCACCATCAAATTTGAAAAAACATATTGAGGTAAGTTAAGTTGCTAAATGCTATCGATGTTAAATTAATTTGTGTTAGTGAAGTTTTATGTAATCTTAGCAAGCTTTTTGTTGAACTCGACTGCAGTAAATAAATACGATTACTGTATATTGTTATAAGCTAGCATGAACTTGTAAGTAACAGTGATTACTGCGGTCGTGATCACGTCTCCCGCCATGAATGTTACATATAAGTTGACGCTAAACTCCTTCACGTCCTGGTTATTAAATAAATGTTAGCGCCATTAAAATAATCTCCATGTAACAGTTACAGTCATATTCAATAAATTAGAATATGGCAGTGTTTCCCGCAGGAATTTGCTTAGGCGAAGCGGCGAGGAGTTGTCGCCTGTATGGCAAGCCGATTAGGCATATTATCGTCCGTACAATAACGCGCAGTTCCAACCCGTATTTTACGCGAGCGCGTGTTTTTTACGTCATCGCGCAGTCTGGTTGGAAACGGGCGGTGACGTGTTCTCTCAAGTTCTCTCAAAATAGCTGGCAAAAAAGTTAAGTTCATGTTTTGTTAGGACGAAAGACTAGATGTTTCCAAATCGCTTGATGTTTGTTAGGTGAGTTTAAAGTCCCTTTTTTCAGGGAAGCAATTTTCTTTTGAACGTGTTTATTTTGAATTAAATAAAACATTTCAAAGGCATAATAATTTCTCTCATTTTGCCTAATTACATGTAACCCTGCAGGTCATCCCTGGAATTCTGATGCATAGAATAAAATATCTAAATCTAAACTGTCACAGGGGGTAAACACAATAAAACATGCTTTATCTGCAGCATTGCTCATTAAAACGGTACATTACTGATTTATTAAAAATAAATACGATAGGTACACTTAATGACATTATATAAGCCGTTAGGTATTATGGTTGGCAAGTACTTTTACTTTTAATACTTAAGTAGTTTTGAAAGCTTGTACTTTCTTACTTTTACTTAAGTAAAATAATAATGTGGTACTTTGACTTTTACTTGAGTAAATTTTTGTCTGTGTATTTGTACTTTTATTTAAGTACATTGTATCAGTACTTTCTCCACCACTGATTTTATGTTTATGTTGCACCATTATTTTTTTGTAGATAAAAAGTGTTTTTTGTTTTTTTTTGCTTTTTGTGTCTGTAGCTCTAGCGGAAGCACAAGTCAGCACATTTTTTGGCAGAATATATTCTGCAGTTTTGGGATCCACAGAACATGGTGCCACAAATCTTTTGCGTCTGTAGCTCTAGTGGAAGCACAAGTCAGCAGATTTTTTGGAAGAATATATTCTGCAATTTTGGGACACAAACCATTGGGCCAAGTTAAACACCTCATAATAAAGACTTCACTCTTAATTAGTGTTGCGGCGATGCCATTTTTTTAGCCCCGATACGATACCCGATACCTGGCTTTGCAGTATTGGCTGATACCGATACCATACCGATACCATCTGTTTGAAATTGATGTGTTGCCAGGACTCAGCAGGGAGAGCTGCGCAGTTCCTGCCGGCTCTCCTTTCTCCCTCTTTCCTCCTTTCACAGGTGACAGCAGTTGACTGGTGGGCGGGGCACACACACCTGTAGTGTGTTCAGCGGCGTCTTGCCGCACTATAAGAACAGCGCACGGACAGTGGGAAGATGCCAGAGTGTTACCTTGTTGCGGTGTTATGCCAGAAGCTGGTTGAATATGCTTATTATTATTATTAATTATAATTTGGTATTATAATTTAAATAATAAATCATTCAACTCAAAATTCCGCTATAACACAATATAGTTCAAATGGTGGTGATCTTAGCTATAAGCTTGTAAGAATTTATACCACTAATGCATTAGTTAATTTGCTGTTATGAACTCATTTATGCTGGAATAAATGATCTGGTCGGACATTTAACCGACGAGGTTTATCCGGCAGCTGTGAGAACCCCAATGTAACTGCAATTAGAGTTTAAATCCTTATTCCTTATCACCATCCAATGATATTGTCTCTGTATTAATATCAGATGTTAACTCCAAAGGAGGTTAGCTCTGAATTCTGAATAGCCACGCAACTGTGAATTAGATTGAACACAAAACAATGTCTATTCCGCAGTCGTTGGTTTTATTGAACCAAAAGCAATTCCCTGTTACAGTAATTCTCTGATTCAACAACTTTGGAATTCTTACTCACTACTAAAACTAAAACATGCAAAATATATATGTGGAAATAAAAGAACAAAACAAAAATAAACAATGGATTAAAATGAGCGGTTAGCAGATCTTAACTTAACTCACAGTTGTTTAACACTGCCCTCAAAACACCGGCATTCCACGTATCAGCATTGATAGACAGAACAGCTTCGGGAATCTCACTGGACGCTTTGATGTCTTACACAAGCTAGTTCAGCTAAGCTCCCTACAGTTCAGATACACGTCACCCTCCCAAGATGGCTGCTACGATGACGTATGAGGGGAGGTCCTAATGACGTAACCACGCTTACGCTGATGGGATAATGCCTCGCTTCGAGAGGGCGCGGCTAACTGGGAGTTTAAGCAAAGACCGCGAATTGAGCTCGGACAAAGAGATTAAACTGATAAGAAGAAGCGAAAAGAGAGAGGGGGGAAAGCAGGGAATAAGATGGAAAAGAACTGAAGCAGTGACCCACGGCGGGGTTATTGATAAATCACAAATCAACACAGCAAAATCAATTGTAAAATGCATGCACATACAAAGAAAAACATTCAGCAAAATAATTCCAACTTCGTCGTGGAATAAAAACATTAACCTGCACCTACAAAGTTCTAACGTCTGCCCAGGCACTTCTAAACATCCTATGGATGAAAAAGAAATAAAAGGGGAGAACCCCGTTACTTTGAGGTGGTCCCGAATGAAAGTCGGGACCACGGGTTCGTGAGCGCTCGGAATAACGCGGCGTCCTGAACGCACCAGAGTGGGCAGCAGCAGGAACAGGCGAGAAGTCTCTTTCGTCTCTTCCTCCGGGCTCACGGCTGCTTGGCTCGGCTCAGCACAAGCGTAGTCCTCTTTCGATCACTGGGAGATAAGGCGGCTTCCAGTATTTGATCAGAGGGAATTAAAAGTACCTTTTTAAGATGACCTCCTGTCTGTACAGGGAATAGTTTTGCTCCAAAAAAACTCTTGGTCCAGCGAGAAACTCGAGCACGTGGCGTGGGATTGCCCCAACGGAGTGAAACAGCTGTGTGTCTTCTCGGGTTGGCAGGGCGCCAGGGAAGAAGGCAGATTGTCCTGCGTGGCCGAGTTTTATCAACTTTTGCCCAGCAACATTATCTCTCCACTCCGTTGTTAGGGCGGCAGCCATTTTGGGCTGCGTTGCATGATGGGAGTTGGTGGCCATTTTGACCACATTGCATCATGGGTAATGCGGTCCGTTACGTCCCGAATTAATGCCGTTTTTGTCACGTCATGTAATGGCATAACAGCGGTATGCCTAAAGGCCCCGTTTTGGAGCTAATCTTTGTATCGTGTGTTTTTCTCCAGTGCTCTCTTGTTTTTTGGAACCCTTCTCTCGTGTGACTCTGCGCTTTGAAGACCAGGCTCCTGAATCCACTTCCCACTCAGATTGTGCTCTGGCGATCACCCCCTCAAACTCTCTTGGTGGTACCAAGTCGGGCACGAGGTTTCCCTCCCCGGACCCACCCTGGTCACCCCGGACTCTCCTGGTTCCTCCCACTGTTCTCTCCAGATCCCTGGACCCCCCGGCGCTGCTCAGACCCTGCCTAACCTCCGCTCACTGGTCACACTGTCACCTGCTCCTCCAACATCAGCTGAGTCCACCCCCCCCCCCCACTTTATTCCTAGAACTCCGTGGTAAGCTTACGTCTCTAGTTGTACTTATCCCTTGTGTTAACTTATCTAATTGTTTTCCTTACCTCGTAGATCTCGAGTGTTCCGCCCGAGTCGTTTTCCCCGTCCCAAGATCCTCCTCAGAGACTTTGCACCAAGAGATAAATAAAGAATGTAAAACTGCCTCCTTTGTGCCGGTTGTTTTCTGCATGTGGGTCAAACATCGAAAACCAAACATGACATGTGTGTGTGTGTGTATATAGGAAGAACTACTTAGGGTAGTAGAATTTTTTATTACCTACCTGGAATGGGTGACAATAGTTGAATAAACGTTTGGCTCTCAATAGCCAAAATAGTGCAACATTCGTGAAATTATAACATGTATAATAGTTGTGCAACAGTAAGGGGGGATGTGTGGACATTGGAAGGGCTCCATGCTCGGCCCCCTGTCTCAGTCCTGGTCCGTATCGTCTCTCGGTGCGGGTTTCGCCCGGGGAGGGGGTTTTGCGCGTTTTAGGCGGACTGGCTAACCAGGGGTGTTTTTTATCTCTGGGGAAGCCAGGAGGTTTGGTGGGTGGGTTGGGGGGGCACGGGTGGAGGTGTTGGTCCTGGTGGGTGGCTGGCTCACAGGCCCTGCCGCCTGTCCCTGGCCCCCGGGCTATGGTGGTGCAACTGGTGGGGCCCCCCTCTGCGGGTGGGCTCTCGGGGAACAGGGGTGCCTATTGGGGTGAGCAGGGGAGCTGGCTCCCTGGGAGGGCCATAGGCTTTTCTCCCCATCCCCGGACTCCTCCCTCTGCCTGCTCCATCACGCTGCCACACATGTAGGACCTTGGAGAGGGGGGCGTCACTGGAGGGTCCCTCTTTCTGGTGACGTCCTTCACCCCAAATTTATTTTGCACTTTAGACACCTTCACTCACAACATTTTCACAACGCACATATATGTAGGGCATTGACACCAGCTACCTTCCGGAGGGGGGGGGGGTGGTGGACTGTGACGGGCACCCCTTTTGGTACTCCCAGTTTTAAACACTTCCAATGGGCTCACCACCTGTCGGAGGGGCCAAAGGGGTCGGGTGCATTGTGCAACGGGTAGCAGTAGAGGGCGGGGACCTTGGCGTTCCGATCCTCGGCTGCAGAAGCTGGCTCTTGGGACGTGGAATGTCACCTCTCTGGTGGGGAAGGAGCCTGAGCTTGTGTGCGAGGTTGAGAGGTTCCGACTAGAGATAGTCGGACTCACCTCGACGCACCGCTCTGGCTCCGGAACCAGTCTCCTTGAGAGGGGCTGGACATTCTTCCACTCTGGAGTTGCCCATGGTGAGAGGCGCCGAGCTGGGGTTGGCATACTGGTTGCCCCCCATCTCGGTGCCTGCACGTTGGGGTTTTCCCTGGTGAACGAGAGGGTGGCCTCCCTCCGCATTCGTGTGGGGGGACGGGTTCTGACTGTTGTTTGCGCTTATGCGCCAAACAGCAGTTCAGATTACCCACCCTTTTTGGAGTCCTTGGAAGGGGTACTGGAGAGTGCCCCTCCTGGGGACTCCCTCGTTTTGCTGGGGGACTTCAACGCTCACGTGGGCAATGACAGTGGGGCCTGGAGGGGCGTTTATGGGAGGAATGGCCCACCTGATCTGAACTCGAGTGGTGTTTTGTTGTTGGACTTCTGTGCTCGTCATGGATTGTCCATCACAAACACCATGTTCAAGCATAAGGGTGTCCATATGTGCTCTTGGCACCAGGACACCCTAGGTCGCAGTTCAATGATCGACTTTGTTGTCGTTTCATCTGACCTGCGGCCGTATGTCTTGGACACTCGGGTGAAGAGAGGGGCGGAGCTCTCCACCGACCACTACCTGGTGGTGAGTTGGCTCCGATGGCGGGGGAGGAAGCCGGTCCGACCGGGCAGGCCCAAACGCACTGTGAGGGTTTGCTGGGAACGTCTGGCAGAGTCCCCTGTGAGGCGGAGCTTTAACTCCCACCTCCGGGAGAACTTTAAACACGTCCCGAGGGAGGCGGGGGACATTGAGTCTGAATGGACCATGTTCCACGCCTCTATTGTTGAGGCAGCTAGTTGGAGCTGTGGCCGCAAGGTTGTCGGTGCATGTCGCGGCGGCAACCCTCGAACCCGCTGGTGGACACCAGCGGTGAAGGAAGCCATCAAGCTGAAGAAGGAGTCTTACCGGGCTTTTTTGGCCTGTGGGACTCCGGAAGCAGCTGATGTGTACCGGCAGTCGAAGCGGCAGGCGGCTCGGCTGGTCGCCGAGGCAAAAACTCGGGCGTGGGAAGAGTTCAGAGAGGCCATGGAGAAAGACTTCCGTACGGCTTCGAAGCGATTCTGGTCCACTATCCGGCGTCTCAGGAGGGGGAAGCAGTGCAGTACCAACACTGTTTACAGTGGGGGTGGTGTGCTGCTGACCTCGACTCGGGACGTCGTGCGTCGGTGGGCGGAATACTTCGAAGACCTCCTTAATCCCACCAACACGTCTTCCATTGAGGAAGCAGAGCCTGAGCACTCTGGGTCGGGTTCTCCCATCTCTGGTGCTGAGGTTGCCGAGGTTGTTAAAAAGCTCCTCGGTGGCAAGGCCCCGGGGGTGGATGAGATTCGCCCTGAGTACCTTAAGGCTCTGGATGTTGTGGGGCTGTGTTGGTTAACGCGGCTCTGCAGCATTGCGTGGACATCGGGGGCAGTTCCTCTGGATTGGCAGACTGGGGTGGTGGTCCCCCTATTTAAAAAGGGGGACCGGAGGGTGTGTTCCAACTACAGAGGAATCACACTCTTAAGCCTCCCTGGTAAGGTCTATTCAGGGGTTCTGGAAAGGAGGGTCCGTCGGATAGTCGAATCTCGGATTGCCGGCAGTAAGTCGGACTCGTTTCCGGTGAGAGTTGGACTCCGCCAAGGTTGCCCTTTGTCACCGATTCTGTTCATAACTTTTATGGACAGAATTTCTAGGCGCAGCCAAGGTGTTGAGGGGATCCGTTTTGGTGGCCTTAGGATTGCGTCTCTGCTATTCGCGGATGACGTGGTCCTATTGGCTTCATCAGGGCGTGATCTACAGCTCTCACTGGAGCGGTTCGCAGCCGAGTGCGAAGCGGCCGGGATGAAAATCAGTGCCTCCAAATCCGAGACCATGGTCTTGAACCGGAAAAGGGTAGAGTGCCTTCTCCGGGTTGGAGAGGATGTCCTGCCCCTAGTGGAGGAGTTCAAGTATCTTGGGGTCTTGTTCACGAATGAGGGGAGGATGGAGCGGGAGATCAACAGGCGGATTGGTGCAGCGTCTGCTGTGAAGCGGGCGCTGTACCGATCCGTTGTGGTGAAGAGAGAGCTGAGCCAAAAGGCGAAGCTCTCGATTTACCGGTCGATCTACGTTCCTACCCTCATCTATGGTCATGAGCTTTGGGTCGTGACCGAAAGAACGAGATCCCGGATACAAGCGGCTGAAATGAGTTTTCTCCGTAGTGTGTCTGGGCTCTCCCTTAGAGATAGGGTGAGGAGCTCAGTCATCCGAGGAGGACTCAGAGTAGAGCCGCTGCTCCTCCACGTCAAGAGGAGCCAGTTGAGGTGGCTCGGGCATCTGGTCAGGATGCCTCCTGGACGCCTCCCTGGTGAGGTGTTCCGGGCACGTCCCACCGGGAGGAGGCCCAGGGGAAGACCCAGGACACGCTGGAGGGACTATGTCTCCCGGCTGGCCTGGGAACGCCTTGGGATTCCTCCTGAGGAGCTGGCCCAAGTGGCTGGGGAGAGGGACGTCTGGGCCTCCCTACTGAAGCTGCTACCCCCGCGACCCGACCCCGGATAAGCGGAAGAAGACGGACGGACGGACAGTTTTAAACACACTTGAGAACAACATGCAACAACACAATATCTGAGTGGCGTAGGGAGGATCGGGGTCTTTCTCACACCCCCGTTCTCCGGTTGCCGCCCGGAGTCTGGGGCCCAGAGGAGGAGCGGGCCGCTGGATCTGGGGTCTTGGGGTAGGGTTGCTGTGGGGCCCGGGTGGCATGCCAAGCTTCAGCCCCATGACTAGGGCTGACGCTTCTAGGGCTGAGGGGGGGAGGGGGGGGTGTTAGGTATTTAGGGGGGGAGGGAGGTTCTGGTTTGGTGGCCCATTCGTATCGTATTGGCCCCGATCCTGGGGGGCCTGTACCGGGGGTTGTCTGGTCCGGATACGGGATGGGGTGTTGGCATCGAAGCAGGCACCGGGTAGGCAGGACTTTGGTGGTGACGCTGCCCCCCCATCTGGATTTCAGGAATTACCTACTGGGTCCGGGGGCCTGGTACCCCTTTGAGGTGCCAGTGCCCGGACCTGGTATTATTGGATGTATGTTATGTGCGAATGTGTGTACGACGTTGTCCTTTTTTTTTGAGAGTGTGTGCGTTGTGAGTGGGGGCACTAGGATGGGAAGGTGTGAACAAGACTGTGTGTGTGTGTCCTTTTTGTTTATTTGTCAGATTCGGGCCTGAACTGCTCCCTCTCCCAAGAACATCTCAAGTCTCCTCTAGTGCAGAACCCCCCCCCCCCCCCCCCCCCCGCATCCTGCCCCCCTCCGCTGCCATACGACTTGGCCCACTAGTGCATTGGCGGTCCTCGGGTTCGGGGGTGGATGCCCAGGCGGGTGCCGGCTCCTTCCTGATGGCTGCTTCGCGGGGCTTGGCCCCTCAGGCTTGGTCGGGGCTCCCGCTGGGGGCGGGGCACCCCTAGGACCTTGGGTCCCTGGGGCCACTTAAGCGTAGCCGCAGCGGCCCTCAGGGCCACAGATTTCCTGTGTTGGTCCCTCTTGGGCGACCTTGCTTTGGGGGTCCCTTTGGGCGTCTGGGGTTCTGGTCCCCCTGTGCCTGCCTTGGTGCTCTGGGGGGATGGGTCTTTGGCTCTTTACAACCACTATTAAGCATTTTCCTTTGGATAAACCTTACATACACATCCCTGTCTGTGTGGTCTGTCCCCATGCAGACAGGGATGGGACCTGGGGCGTCAATCAAAACCTCGGCACAAGGCACAGGAGTGAGCCAACTGGGGAAAAAAATCATCCCTGTCGCCATAGAAGAAGTCCCATAGTTGGGACTCATCAATGCGTGGTGCTCTTGCAG